>NC_046379.1:12290579-12463381 GCF_011125445.2 Fundulus heteroclitus | reverse complement strand
GCCAGTAGGATATTTTGTACTCAAGTAGTGTTGCTATAAAAGTCTATCAGTCTACTGTGAGGAAACGGGGTTTTGTGTCTCTCATAAATAATATCTACCGAGCAATTTGAGGTAACTTGAGTACTTATGGTTTCATCATCAGTATCCAATACATGAGTATGAAAGAGGTTCTATACAACAGTAAATGTCAATGTGTACCATTGGTGAAGGGCGCAAAAAGACCCTCCGGAATGTGTTTTGAAGATTGTAGTTGCAGAGGCTTGGAAAACAATTGCTCCAAATGATATAAACTGATACAGGTGTAGATAGCCCTGCCACTTTATGACTTATTACTCCCAGGTGGTCAGAATGAGGACTTATCACTCCCCTCCCCTGAAAAGCAAGGTTTTTGTTGCGTCCCCCCTGCTGTTTTTTCACCACCGACGGTATAAAGAACGGACAGCACCAAACACTGTTATCAGAATTTTGTTGACACCAGCTGCTTTTGGGCCTAATAGAGAATGGGAATGAACATATTTAAGAGAGAGATCTGGGATACTTCATAAATTACCTTTTTTCTGTCCAAACAAACAAAAAAAAAAAAATAATAATATTGATGTCAAGAGACAAGTATAATCTCCCAGTCTCACTAGGAGCTGAAAATCTGGATTCATTGTGTTAGCAATATCCTTTGTTTTTACATGTGCCTAATTGAAAGTATTCTCAATTCAGCATGCTGTTGGTGTAGTTTTAGAGCTGCATGACAGCTGGCAAGAAGTCCCAACAGAGAGTAATGACAGCAACGCATAATATAGTAGGAACTCAGCTACATGCAGTACTGGATAGCTGCAGGATGCAGCACTTGCGGGTGTGCTACAAGGACATCAGACATTTGTCACGCCCTGGTCCCCGTCTCTTCACTTTGCATCCCTCAGGGAGAGATTTCAGGTGCTGGGGAGGGAGAATTCATCACCCCTGCAGGTTTTGAGAACAGATTTTATTCAGCTGCTTTTAGACCACTGAATGCGAATGGCGCGACCTTTGGATTGGCCCATGTCTGTGGATGTGAAATACAATTATGCATTTTTATTTATGCCAATACCTGTCATGTTTTGTTGTATGTTGAGCGTGGGGGGCCAAATGAAGATAAGGAACAGCTGTGGAGGAGAGCAAAAAGGCAGACTGAGGGAGGGTGAATAATTAACACCAAGGAACCTGAACTGGACACAAAGACATTACGAACCAAGAGGAAAATACTATCCAAATGCACGAAGACAGAACACAAAAATAACTTAAAGAACTAAACATACATCATTGATATTTTATGTAAAATACTCTCAAGACACAGATAAATGAACTGAATATCTGGATACGGCAATACCTTTAAACAATAATAAAGTGGAACGTTCAGCTTGAACAAATGAAAACCAGGTACCCAAGATCATAATGATACCACTTTTTCTTTTTAACCTAATAACCATACAGGAGTTTTTTTCATGATTTTTTTCAATTTACTTTTAAAATGTTTGATTGTCCCGCGTCTTCACATCTGCCATGTTTTTTTGAATGATCACACTAGCGCAGAAAATGTCCTTGTGCCCTGGGCCATGACATTAAAGCAATTGATTAAAAAACTAACTGTCATGGCAGTGTATGTTGTCGCCAGAGAAAGAAATAAAAAAAATAAAAGCAAATTTCTTTTATGTAAAATTCCTTTTCTCTTTCTATAGTTTTTCATTTGAGCTATGATTTTAAAAGCAAAAGTCAACTCAAATAGATCTTGCATATGATGACATTGATGAATAGGATCATTAAATGATCCCCACAGTTTTGTTGCTGCTGAAGGAATAAAGGATAACACCGAACTTTTCTAGGAGTTTTTGTTTTATGGGGTGCTTATATTTCATAAGCATCGCTTTATTTCATTAATGCCATGGCTACAAATCAATTTGTTCTTACTAAGAGTCCTTTGAAAGATAAGTGACATCTGCGTTTTTTGAATTATATATTTTTTTTTTGCATTTCACGTACATGTTGTCCAAACTTTTCTTAAACTGATCATATCCATCCCCCAAACCCCAGCTAGCAGAAGCCAAGCACTTCAAACCAACACACAAGTAGACATTCTTTGTTGAAAGACCTGCTGATAACTTGTTCACAGGTCTAGTGATTGTTTTTCTAAGGCCACCATTAGTCTGTTGAGACAACTGCTTCCTGGGTTTTCTAAAAAAGAGACCCAAACCATTTGCACATTTGTTGTAACACCTCACAAGATCTGTGGGGGCTGGAAGACTCGTTAAAATCACGCTTCACTGCTTAATCCCCCTTTGTAATGTCATTTCCGCTTAATCAAGAAGCAAGAGAGGAAGGATTGAGCTTGGCTGTTTCGAAAAAGTATTGATTGCTTTTCTGGGTGGAAGAAAATACAGTGTGCTAAAAATGTAAAATTGTAGAGAACAATCCTGAAACAAATTTACTTGCAATTTGGAGAATTTACACAGAAGGCAGAGGGGGAAAAAGATGAGGATATGACAGTTTTAAAACTGGTTGTGACGGTCCAGATTAATATTGTTCATAGAATATGTGACAGTTGGATGAAGAGATGGAAGATTACAAAAAATAAAAACAAATGTGGACACATCTTTGAGGTAAACCTGAGAAATAACAATATATTTGCAGTCCCGAAGTGCATATATTTCTCAGTAATTTACAAGTAGCTGAAAATTAAAAATATGAAGTTCTTAACAGCAATATGCATCTTGGTGTACGAAAAGTCTTTAAGAAGAGAACCAATATGCACACTCTTTTCTGGAGCACTCTTATGTTTGGTTTCATTAGAGTAAAAGGCTTCATTAAAATACATTTCCCCTCTCAGATTGCCCTTGTGCACACACATGACGTCTTTCCCCCTCGAATTCAGGTCATGCCTTTGTGCATTAATAAAAATGCGCACATTCAATCAGTCATGAGTTCTCTTGAGACTGAGTAAGCCGCTCGTGTAGAACAAGAAAAAAAAAAGAGACACAAAAGGATGAATATACTCACATTTGACTTTGATCGGATCTCTCCCAGTCTACTGTTTAGCTGTGTGCTGTCTGTCCAGGGAGCAAAGTTTCATAGTTAATCCCTTTGTTTTGCCTGGGAAGTCGTTGGGTCAATTGTGGCACAGAGGAAGAGGATCATAACACAGCTGAAGGGACTCTGGTGGAAACGAAATCCTGCTGACTTGATCCATGCATGCCAAGGGATCCGGGGGGAAAGTCTGAATAGAGAGGGAGAGAAGGAACAGTCTGAAGGTAGGTGTACACCGAAAAGCTTTGGGCATCCCTGCTGTAAGAAGAGCACTCTCCAATCAGCTCCAAAAGTCTCCTCCTCTAATAGCAAAGCCGCATTCCTTTCTCGTCATGAATGTCAGACAAATCTGCTTTTGAAGCCAAAGAACTTGCAAAACAGAACTTTTTTTTTCTTAAAGAGCAAGATGCGCTGTGCTCTCTCTCTCTCTCTCTCTCCAGGCAAGTTGAAGCAGAATAGCTCAGGGAGGCAGCCTGATGTCTGAGCCAAGCCACGGCTGCTGCCACTATGCTGCTGCCGCTGCTGAACCACTCAGGCTGACAGACACAGATGTAGCTGACGCTAGCAAGCTGGGGAGGAAATTCCCATAGGGGTGAACGGTTTATCATATTTCGGCACAGGAACAGGCAGTGTGGACAACCGGTGGTGGATGGTGGTGGTGATGGGGGTGGGTGGGGGGGCGGGGTGGTGGGGGGGGGGGGGGGGGTGGGGGGGGTGGTTGGGGTTTGGCTTCAAGGAGTCCATTTTGAAAGGTTTGGGGCAGAAGGCGGAGAAGCACTTTGGATTACCAGCTGTGCTGAATGTTGGATTTTGTTTTGCTCTGAAAAAAAAATGCAAGGAGTTACCTTTATTATAACCTCCCGCAGCTCATATTTGATTGAAGTCTCATGGTCTGTGGTGATCCATAAATCATCTGTGTACGCTGGTGTTGTCTTTAAACCCACATGGGAAAGAGCTTACATGACCGTGGCAAGATAATCGGAGCGCTGAAGTGACATGATTGCTTTCTTTTTTCTTTTTTTTATAAACTCATTTGTGTATGTGTGTTTGTGTGTGTGTGTGTTGGAATGTGTCTGTGTGAGTCTGCTTGGGTGTGAAGTTTTTTTTAAACTGGATGGAATGATAATCTCTGCCAGGAATTCCCATTTAAAGGCACCAGAGAGAAACACTCGGACAACCGGTTGTTTTGTAAACTCCAAGGAACCACACACATTTTTCCTCTTTTTTATTTATGGTCATGACTTGTGGACGACATGGAGACACAAGAGAGAATGCGAAGCGATGACACACACACTTGTTCCCGAGGGCAATTTCAGAGTAACTATTAACCTTCTCGCAACACTCCTTTTGGACTGTGGGAGAAGTAGCCGGCACAGAAGGACCCACGTGGCATGTGTGTGGTAAATGCCAACACTACGCGGATATGCCCGCAGGCAAGGATCAACTCCAACCTGTACTTTCTTGCCAAAGGGGCAAGTGGACAGCCCTACCTGTTGCGAGACTGCAGTCGGTCCCTAGTGTATTATGGAGTTTATTATGCATTAGATTGGATCACAGTTTAAATGGCACACCTATTGTTTTTCTCACGCATTTTTAGTAATAAGAAAGACTGCTTCTTAGTATTGGTAAAATTGTTGCTCAACTATTTGACATGGGTCAAACATTTTGGTAATCATAACCTCAACCTCACTCTGGAAGCTGCTGGACTTTCGGCCAATTCCCCTCTGACAGAACGGGTTTAAGTGAATCAGGTTTTTAGCAATCTTGCATGAACGCCTTTTAGCAAATTCTCTAAGGGACTGAGACCAGGGCTTTGTAAAGGGCCACCCCAAAACCTTGACTTCTCTTTTCCTTTAGCCATACGGTAACTCATTTGGTGGCATGCTTAGAGTCAGTGTCCAGTTGGGGAGACACACATCTCCAACTGCAACGGCACAGACCCCAACTTCTTTGCCATTGCGTCAGTTTTTCCACTAAATGTTATTTTCTCGTAATGTTATCTACTTTGTGAAGTTTACTAATCCTCTTGCGGATAAAACAATCCCCCAGCATGGTGCTGCCATCCCTGAGCTTCAGATTTAAGACGCTGTTCGCTGTTCCAGCTTGCAAGCTTCCCCGCCACACCACAAATGTCATACAATTATCATTACGGTCAAAAGTTCTATTTCTGTTTTAGCAGATCAAAGGAATTGTCTCTGAGGATTAAGGTTTTTGTCTCTGAGTGCATCTACAAACTATAATCTGCTGCTTTTTATGTTGCATTTGAGTAATGGCTTCTTCCTCCCTAAGTGGCTTTTAGCCCATGTTGGTACAGGCGCGCTTCCTTGCACTCTCATCAGCTTCGGTCAGCATCTTCACAAGGTCTTTTGTTATTGGTTCTTTTTTCCTATCTATCCTGGAGCATCATTTGAAATTCCTCTTTGTATGAATTCTCGTTTCGATGTTGTTTGCTTGTGTCATAATGTACAAAATAGTGAGAAATGTGTCTGGGATTGATCTCTGGTCACAGATTTGTGCACTGCAGTGCAGATGTTAAACACATAAGCACAGGATCCCAGTTTACAGGTTGCCATTGTTTCTGGAATCACCTGCTGATGTCGTCGGTTTTTTGTTTGTTGTTATATGTTACACACCATAATATTTGATTTTTCCTCACAGAAGCACATATCTGTTAATGATAATTGAAAAAAACTGTCTCAGCTGTTCCTGGAGCTGTTTTTTTATGCATTTAATGTTTGTTTTGATCTTGAAGCCGATTTTGCACCAAACTTAACTTGATCTCAGATTGCATTCCCATGGTGTTCGTACCTGCACATAATTGTTTGAACAGATGAATGTGGTAGATTACCACATTAAGATATCATACCCAAGGATGAACCAACTTGTGGAGGTCCACAGTTCTCTTCCTTACCTCTTTGATGAGCTGATTTGTTCTGATGTTTCCCAAGTCAAACAGGGAAACAGTTTGTTTGAGGCGTTTTGAAATACATCACGTGCGCTTCAGTTTAATTCAAATATTGTGTATCTTAATGTATTTGATTGGATCTTTTTGAACAAGGCAATGAATCAATATCTAAAATATATGTTTCAATATTCTGGCAAAGGGAAAATTGCTTTAACTCTCATCCAGTGCTATGGTTTTGTGGCTAAAACCTGATTTGGATTTATTTTTTTCTGTGTATTTTACTTTGTTGAGTTAAGGTTTGAACTAAAAGTGAAACTAAAGGGAAAAAAAATATGAAATCAGATGATCTAACTTACTAAAATGATCAGATATATTGGCTCACTTTGAGATATAAAATTGCTGTGGGAGCATTAAGGCTGGATATTGGACAACACACACATGCAACTTCCATAACATTTGCCATAATACAACATCCTGTCTGAAATTACTTCCCTTTTTATATTAAATCTATATGTTTTTGTGGCCTCACGATTAACGCCCTGCCATGAAAATCCCAGCACATCTGTTCCGCTGAGCGTCGTATATCCTTGTTCCACCACCCACCCCCGCCGGCCTGACCTGCTGTTCTGATGCCATTTCCAGGCAGCAAGCCAAGGACAGATACCTAGCTCATCATTGTTGTTGAACTGCTGGCCTGCCCTGCTCTCACTTTATTGTGCTGTCACATTTTTTTATGCGATACACACCAGCACCCAGACAGTTGTGCAAATGCGTGCAGCATTGCTTCATTGTATCGATTTGCTATGTAGACATTTTAGAAGCTATGAAAGTATCATGCATTTTCTAATTATACTATGATATACATAAAATGTACTAGATCAGTAACTAAAATCAACTCAGCAAAAGCAAAACAGTTTTATAATGAACTTCACTGAGCCAGAGATCTTGCTGAATGTCTCAAATCAAACAACATTCACAATGATGCCGATTACACGATGAAGAAGATATTTGAAGCCCTCCCACCCTTCACCCCCCCAAGCATTCGGGCATCTTCCTCACCAATTGTCTGTGTCCTGAAGCATGCTTTTTGTTTTTCCACAGGTCCCTGTCAGATTTCCGAATGCCTGTGAGTGAGACAAGATGGGGTAGGACGTAAGCACAGCCAGAGATGGATTGCATCTGTCTAAAGTCCACAGGGGCTTGCTTATCCTCTGACCCAATGTGCACCCATATGCCAGCAAAATAAAATAAATAAAATATCCACTTTATTACTGTAGAGGTTCTTTAAAATGTTGCTGCAAAGCTCCATATTGTAGATTGTGCAGAATTCTGCACTTGTTTGTGTTCATTGATTACCTAATTCAAAATTGACTATAAACCGAAAATATCCATGATCAATAGTTTACTTTTCATTTTCCTGTTCACTGAGCTATGTCTCACCACAGTGCCTAAAGCACGGACTCTTGTGATATTCCTCTCTCCGCAAGGCTTTAATGTGCTGCAAATGTTTATTTCCCATCAGGCCACCTTTGTTTGTGTGTCCCTCTGCTACCGAGCAGCAACCCCTTTTTGACATAATGATTTGCCATCATTCTGTATCGTTTCAGCGGATTTGCAATCCCCCTGCTGTGTGGCTTGCTTTTATCCCTTAGTATTGCAGACAGGCTTGTTTGGCTCTCTAAAGAGAAAAAAAGTGCAGTTTTCCTATTTCTGAGTCATTACTGCACATATATTGTGAGATAAGCTTTTAATTTTTATTTTAGTTTAAGGTGATTAAATAAAGTTTGATTTCAGCTTTAAATATATACAATGGGATTCTAAAAAAGGCAACTACAATGTTTTGAATGTGTCACTGAGCTGGTGCTAGGTTGCACATTAGCCTTTTCTTCTTCTCACAATGCAACTTTAATGCGTCCTTGACAGAGAGGATTGGATGGCTGGTAACTCCTATAGAGCTGGTTTGGTGAACTGGTGGTTTCCATTCCTTTTAGGAATCCTACACTCTCCATGCACACCTGTCTCAAGAACAATGGATCTTGGTCCAACTTGGGGTAGTTTTCCATATTTTTAAACCGGCAGCCCAAAACATAAAATGGATAATGGTTAACAGGTACAATATGGACAACCTCAGTTACATTGAACAAAGTATAAAAACACATTCATATGTAAAAATACAATAATAAATGTGTGTAGGAGATGTTTTTAGAAGCTCTTGCATATTTTGCGCAAGTTGCCTTCTGAGAGGGTGAGAGATATATTTTGTACACTCTAAACACAAGAATAAAAACTCACACTTAATGATTATCCTTGTATAGAGAAATATAGGGACCAGTTTTGTCTCCTGGCACAATAATAATGTGGCCAAAGCTTATTTTCTACCACCATTTTTATCCTTAGCTTTTTCCATTTTAGATCCCTTGTGCTTAAACACACTGGATGATTCGCTGAAAGGAAAAAGCCGAAAGAAGATTAGGTTAAACTACTGTATATAATCATATATTCATCTTGTAGGTATTTTAATAAACTTAGAATTATTTTTAATTGTATATAATATTCTGGAAAGGCTGTATCATGCCCCATTTGCAATTTATTTAGGGTTGTTTTCTCTATTTGGGGCCATTTGACCAGTAAAACAATTGATTTGGACGTCTGGTCAAATAAAAAAAAAAACATAGGGATTGTATATAAGTAAAGTTTTGCTCTAATATGGAAATTACCTGAGGACCCTAACCCAACAGATACGTTGAAAGCAAAATCATTTACCACAAGAAAGTTCACAGGTTTGGGAGCGATCATCTCTTGCTTATGGAAAAGTTTCCTTCTTTACTGCAATCTGCGCTATAGTCCAAGGTTTTCTGTTTCTAATGCACACACACATGTTTTAAGCAAATTACTATATTTTGTTAATGTCTCTGTGTTCATTAATATTGGAAATATGTTGCCATTCCTTTAGGTTTGGTTCCTTCTTGTGTTCTTTTCTCTGTGTATTTTAGTTTATGTTTTTAGAACAGAGTTAGTCTTTTTCCCCTTTACTTTGTAGTTTCTTAGTGTCTTGTTTGGTTATTTCTGTGTTGATTAATCTCCTTACCTCTGTCTCCCTGTCTTACTCTCCTTGACTGCTGTTCCACATCCCCCTGATTAGCTCACCTGCATCCAATGTCGTTATCCACCATTCCCTCTGTGTATACCGCTCTTTTTGCCCCCTTGGACTGCATACACAACGCCGCCCAAACCACAACTGAGCGGCTTTGTGTACGTGGTCCAATGCAGCGAGGACTGCGACGACTCCTACATTGGAGAAACTAAACAGCAGCTCCATAAACGCATGGCACAGCACAGAAGGGCCAGCAGCTCGGGGCAAGATTCAGCAGTCCACTTGCACCTCCAGAACAAAGGTAGCTCTTTAGACGACAATGATGTTCAAACTTTGGACAGGGGAGAGCAGATGGTTTGAAAGAGAGGTGAAAGAAGCCATCTTGGTCAAAAGAGAAACGCCATCGCTAAACAGAGGAGGAGGATTGTGCGTCCAACTCCCCAGTATTTACAGCTCGGTCCTCCGACACGTTCCAAAGAGATTACATCAGGAGTCTCATCATGATTCAGGTGACCAAGTACTCTCCAGTCACACCAAGCAACAGCTTCTAACGACCCAGAACAGTGACGAGTGGGTCATTGATTTGCATCTGACTGAGAATGCACCTAGGAGGACGGGCCTCCTTGTCCTTAAAACAGCAGCGCTCCAACTGCAGATTGCTTAAGTGCGTGTCACCAGAATTGACAAAGACCTCCTGGATAGGTGTCTAAACGTTTTCAGAAAGAACTGAGCGAAGGTCCGGCTGCCCCCGATTTAAGCCTGTTTGCTGTTGCGATGACCCGGTTGACCGAGAATTTGGCACAGGCAAGCTATTCTTTATTTATTTTGGCTGTGTATGTTCAGAGCAGAGAATTACTTCTGAGAACCCCTTAGGACTTAACCCTGTTCTTTTGCCACAGTCGGTCTCTTGGCTTGGGTCCTTCACAAAGCGTATTACGACATCTGGCCTTATCCAGAATCTGTGTCCATGTTCAAATTTAAATAGGAAAGGTCAAAAGGGTTCAGACGAAAGGATAAACAATGACAACGTGAAAATATCTAGCCTAGCAGTGCTAAAGATATTCTGTTGAATTTTAAGTGTAATCTGAAAAACCATGCAGATGCAGATGTTTTCATAAACAGAGCAGAGAGTATGTCTTTTAAGAAAATATCCAGAGGACTGAAGCTAAACCATAAGACTGCTGTCTGTTATGTGTTGTTTCATTTTTTTTGTTAACATTTAATGCCATTAAACCAAACAAAAACACACACATATAAATCTCAGTGACATCAGTAAATTATTTTTTTATTGAAATGTGTGACTTACTTCTCCCGGTTAACTTGAACACACGGGTCTAAGAACAGAAGCTGTGAGGCTGTCTTGAAAGCTAAATGCTGCAGAGATACAGAAGCGTGCACCCATTCACACTTTACACAGGGAAATAACAAGGAAGCACAGCTGCTTTCATCTTTATCCTTCGGTTTACCCCTCAGCCTCAATCACAGCCTCAGTCTTGTCCTTGTTTAGGCAGGTGTGTGTGACATCTGCATTCACTCATATGCATACTGACGCAGATGCTGATGGAGACACAAAGTACAAGATGTCCAGGCTTCCCTTATCAGGATGGTCATTGGCCAGTCACCCTTCGTTTGAATTATTAGTCATCAAAACGGACTGTCAAGGCTTCAGATGCACACTGCCAGTGTCACAAATCATCATATCAGCAGCACCGCACACTCCAGATAAAAAAATGCCTGAACACATTTTTGATCTGCAGTGGTAACCTGGAGATAAAAAGAAGGGAGAAAAAAAAGAAACTGAAAATTGATAAAGCGCAGGCAGTATCTGATTTCTCTTCTCTTGCTCTTTGATTTCGCTACCCTCACATGGCAAGTCTCTTATGTTTGCTTGGCTTTGCAGGGTTGTCTGTGTCTTTTTTAATTACTGTAATTCAGGACCTCCAGCTGAATGCCTCCATCTGCCTCCCTTTGAGGTGAGAGATGGAAAAATCCTCTGAAAAAGATGGCATCCAACTCGCCCAGCAGCAGAGAAAAAGAGACATCATGCTACTAATCACCCTATTAGGTGGGGCGAAAGAACAGAAAGGCCAGCTCCTCTATTAAATCTCTTTTACTCTCTATTTATCCCCTGAAGACGACTTCTACTCTTAGTTCATCCAAGTAACTCTAAACGAAAGTCTGCAACTATCACCCTTGATGAAATAAATCCCTGCATTCATCCCAAGGACTTTCTTTCTTCTAATTCTCTCGATTCAAATGCAACGTTAACCTTAAGAGGAGGACTGGTTGCTCTTCTACAGCCTTAGGTTTTTGTATCTTCCGTGTTATGGTGGATGGGTTTGCTGTGTGTGGATGTGGAAAATGTATGAGCCACCAGCAGGGTTCTCTGCTTATGTGGCTTATGATATATGATGTTTTTTTTTACCTGAAGGGATAGGCTGTGTGGTCGTGCATGATTTAATCAGGGGTACAGAAGGAAATTTGTGGCAGATAATAATTTGGTTTGGTACAAGATTTTGAAATAAATGATACATATATTTTGTAAGCATTTAGAGGTTGAAAAAGCAAATATTCTAAGGCAATATTTGCACGGTCAGCTTAAATACCAAAGCTTCTCTCTGTTGGCTTGGATTGCAAGATGTCCTTACCACTCTGGGGAATTCTTTAAATTATTTGAAACTATTATGGTGTGTGGCAAGCATTTCTCTTTGGAGGTTTGCCAACAAATATTTGTATTATGAGAAAGTCTGTGGACCATCAGGCACATAGCAGAACCTTGTTCTGGACTTCTTAGGACAATGTATATAGATGGCTAAACTTTTGCATAAATAAATGTGCAGTGGTAGTGGTTAGAGCGGTGCGTTTGCACCCAGAGAAGGCTATGAGTACATTGTTCAAAATGCCACTATGGGTCCCTGAGCAAGACCCTTAGCTCCAGATTGCTCCCCAGGCACAACACATTGGCAGCTTACTGCTCCCTAAGGGATGGGTTAAACGCAGGGGACAAATTTCATTGAAATGTGCATTGCAGTGACAATAAAGATAATTATTATATTAAATATATATCTCCATGTTGTATATGCTGTCAAATAATCTAAAAGCAAACGTTGAAATTTGACTGTAGTATGGGCCATGTGATGTACTGACCACATGTCCAGAGTACAGGCACAAACAGTAAAGTAAACAAGTCCCAGTGGAAGACAGAAATTCATGAATGGTCATTTACAGACAGACTTACATAAAATAATAGGATATACAATAGGGGTGTAATGGTAGACGTAGCCGCATCTAAAATATTACAAGATAATGTATATATATATTTATTACAGCCCCATCGGACACATATAGAAATACAGACTCCTTTTATACTAGAACACATGGAGAGTGCTTCTGTGTAAAAATTCCTGCAACACAACTTTAAACAGCTAGCTCCAAACTCTTCGACTTGGGAACATTAATGTTTCTCGTGCAGCTACAATGGAGAACGAAAGGTGTATTGAACCAAAACTTTGTCAATGTACACATTTTTCAACAGCAATGGGTAGCTCATTCTGCACTTAACAAAATTAAACACCTAAAACAACGGCAAGCTGGATGTAAACATCGCTGGTACTGGAGAAAATAATATCTGCATTAGTCCAAATCCAGCTGCCTGCAGCATTCAACCAGTCAAAAAAGCTGCACCTTTAAGGTGCATCTCTCAGACTTGATTGTCTGATGATACAAAATGACTCCAGAGGGATTCCAATTTAAACATTTTCAAGTAGTTTTACTGTTGGCTCTTCCATCCATCCATCCATCCATACATCCATCCATCCATCCATACATCCATCCAGTTAGTAGCTGTACCAGCTTAACCTTAATTACCTATAAGAAAATCAAATCAAATCTCTAATCATTTCTGTAATGGCCATTTTTCATTTGTTTCCTTTGATGTAAGCTAACCAAAATACACCAAACCTTCATTTTATGACTAATGTAAGTCCTGAGCCATGATTTTTGTGTATCATTACACACCTGGTATAAAATTATCAAAAGTACAACATGTCAAAGGGTTAAAGATTAGTGAATCCTGCAGAGTTAAATACATATTAATTGGTTAAATGAATTCTGCATTTACGCAGCACCTTCTAAAATATTCCTACCTTCATGTTAACATCACATACTCCAGTGTATTTTTTATTTGTTTCATTTTTTTTAAAAGGGGGGATGGGTGTTATTTGATTGACTGAAATGATAGGTATGCAGCCACAAATCTGACAATTAAGAGAGTGGCAAAAAAAAAAAAGAGAAAAAAAAAAACATTTTTGAAAAAAGAAACCAGTAATCTAATTTGCAGCATTCAACATATCATGAAGAGTCACATCATTTAAACAAGGTACTCTGGTCAGAAAAGATCGAAATTGAACTTTTTAGCTTACATGCAATACCATTTTGAATGTTGTATGTAATATATTTGTGGTGGTAAACTAAAGCTGCACATCACCTTCAGATGCACCTTCCACACAGTTCAACATGGCGAGGCCAGCATCATGTATTGGAGATGCTATTTTTAACAGTGAGAGGAAGGCGGGTTAGAAATAATAGGGATAAATACAGGATAATCTGTCAAGAAAACTCAAATGTTTTGAGACTGGGGTTGAGATTTATCTTCCAGCAGGACCCTGAACACACAGCCTTAGCAACAATGTCATGGTTTATGGATGATCTCCCTCCAATCAGAAGGAGCTGGTGCAATAGGAATGGGCAGGGATTTCAGCAGAAAGTGCTTCAGCAAATTATTTATTTATGGGGGCTAAACACAAATGCATGTTTGTCAAATGGCAGTTTTTAATTGTAAAAAAAATTCAAAATATCTATATCTTTTTTTGTCTTACTCTATAATATATGGACTTCTTTGTGTTGGTTTATCATTTACGATTCCAATGAAATATGCCAAAGTTTCTAGTTGCAGTATGAAAAAAAAATAAATAAAAGCTTTAAGTTGGTTTGAACACTTTATGAACATTGAGCATTGTCAGCTCCAATTTTGATTTATATGTTTCACCTGCCCCTGTTTTTTTTTTTTTTCTTTCATTGACATTGGCTTGAAAGATAAAACACAGCTCTAACAGCTCTAAAAACTGTGAATGGCGACTAAATGTCCTGTCCACAGGATTGGTGCGCACACCCACGTTGCTCTTCTGCCTTCATCACCTCCAGAGAAATAAATGATGACAAGGACACCTAGGAAGAGGAGGATGAGGCGTGATGAGAATGGGATCACTTTATCTTTCTAGTCGGACAGATACACGATTGACAGGATTTTATGTGACCTATCATGACCTTCACCATGTTATTAACCACAGGAAGTAGTTTTCTACTAAATAGTTTTCTATCATGCCAATGAGAAAACATGAGAAAATTTGACATCATCCCAGTTTGATCCCTAGTAACTTGTCCAATCAGTGGACAAAGACAACATAATGCTTATTATTTTTAAGAATTTTAATTGTATGAGCCGTCTTCTACCCACATTATTCTCCCCTTTTTGAGTTTAATCATTCCCAGCTCTCCAAATAGAGCATAGATTGTCATAACGAAATTAAATGTTCCTGCAAATATGGAATGCAAGCTAACTTTTAAGTGACGGAACACACATTGCATGAAAGTGCTTCTGCCTCGATGTCTTGTGGTTAAATAAGAGACCTCCATTTAACAAAGACAACAGCCTCTGCTTCCTTATAGATAAAACTTGTGTATGTGGCCTAAAAGACACTATTAGATCCTGCTCCCAAAAACAGCATGACCCAGTTTGAAATGTGGGTTTGAACAACTGACACACAGTCTTTAGCCTGCAGCAACGAGAGCGGCTGCTGACCCGCAGGCCTAGTTCTGCACTTAGAAACAGAAAAATCCCCCCTATGCTTCTGCAACTCATTCAGGGAAATTCTTTTTATATCTTAGAAGGGGACATGGCTTTAGGTGTAGGAAAAGATAATGCTTAAATAATCTGTAGTTAGACACTGTTATGATTCCTGTGATGTGAAGGAGGAATGCTCCGAGGACAAAATGTTACCTTTGTACAAGACCTGACAGACTGCTGCGGCAGCTACGTTTGCAGTGATGAGTCAGATGAAGGCCGGCAGGAAGAGCGTGACAAAAAAGATGTCTGAATTAGCATCTTGAGGTTCAATTTGTGTTTAATAGTTAATAAAATGTCCTCTTTACTTTAAGAAGAGGCTTGATGTGCAATAATCAGATGGCAAGGTGAAGCTGTCCTCCTACTGTGTTTTTCCTTCCTTCTCTTTTCTTACGGTGAGCTTGTTCATAAATTTAGTTTAAGTCCACCTCCCACCTACTGCAAGCTCAACAGAACTGTCACAAAAATAATCAAAATTGAGCACTAACAAACATATTATTATATGCATCAATGTCCCACATTGACTGATCTGGGAACAAAAAATGTTGCATGGAAAGTTTTCAACTCAGACCTCTATAACTATAATTGAAAACTCACAGCTTTAACAATATTAACATTTTCACAATGTCCGACATTTTAGACCACATTTACTCTATTTGCTTATACATTTGAGGACATGAACGGCCTGAATTTAAATAAGGCTCAACAGAAAATTTGGTAAAATAAATAAATTCATTAAATATTTGCTATTTAGTTTAACAAGTATAAAAAAACAGGTATGTCCAGACTTGTTTTCTTCTAAAGGTAACTAAACTTGCCCTCACCTATCTGTGAAGTTAAGGTAAAACATTTTTATTAACTAAGTAGTTTCAGAAAGGTAATTAGTAATGTTCCGGTAAATACAAGGAAGGTACTAAATTCCCAGTCATCATATAATAAAATCAGCTTCTAGATATTACCTAGAATATTCTCAAAAGTAATGTGTAAGTTACTGAAAAGCACCAATTAAATCCCCTGAAGGTCTTATAATACTGAAGAGTTAGCAAAATTACAGAGTAGGTTGTTTAAAATGAAACAACTATTAAGATCCACGAAAGTTCAACTGAGCAACCAATATGTTAAAGGAAATTACCCTGTATGTTCTGGGTGGTAACAATGGATGTTTAGGAACGTTTTCAGATAGTAACGAGTAAGTTCTAGAACTGTAACAGGTAAAACTTAGAAGAGTTTTGGAAAGTGACTTGAACATCGACAGAAAGTTCCAGAAAAGTACCGTACCCGGAACAAACAGAAAGTCTTCTGTTCCGGAGATTAACCAATAATTCAGGAAACCTCCAGAAAGTACCGTTGGAGAACAGTTGCTGGGTACTTCTGGGAATGATCTAGGAAGTACTGACTGTTTTGGAAAGTACAGGAAAGTTTCCAAGTAGTTACAAAAAGTTACCAGTAAGTTTTGAGAAAGTGACAGGAAAGCAATAACAGACTTGTGTTGAACTTGTAGAAAGAAATTGATTTCGTTTGAATCAAGTCTGTGGGACATGAACTGACACATACTTAGATTTTTCAGATTAGGTGGTCATTCCTGGCTTTGTGGCCAATTTATATTTGGAGGAGGCTTTGTTATTCTACCCACCTATAAGCGTCTGCATGAACATCCCAGTTAAGTCCATACTTAACTGGGATATTTTCCTCACCTCTGAAACGTTTCTCCACTCCTAGATTTATTGTTGCTTAGTATACCTCCTTTCGTATTATTGATGTAATGAGGTTTATTATGTGCAATTGAAATGGCAGAGCAGCCGTACATTTGACTCAAACAAACTTTTTGTCAATTTTTTTTTTCAGAAAGGCTATGATTTGAACTGCAAAACTTGAGAAGTACCACTATGCAGAAATTTAAGATAAACCATCAAGAAACTGGCAACAGTTGTACAACATACTTACTCTTCTAAAGTTGCCAAGAAAATTAACAGTGCTTTACAAGATTCTTTAAAAGCACCAGTGGTTAATACCTAAAACACAAAGCTTTTCTCAATACTGCTGCCTCCAGGGCGGTCATCAGGAACCATTTCTACTTTTCCCCCCCACTCCAGGTCCATGATATTTAAAAAAAGAAAAAAAAGAGTCTAGATCTGTCCAAAGGTTGGCAATAGTTGACCAGTTCAGACCAAATATACCAGGGTTCACTCAATGTTATGACCGAAGGGAAAATGTCAGAGACAACATTGTACATTAATCCATTGTGATTCATTTCTTTGTGAACAAATTTTATATGTTTTTATGCCCTGGACGGTAATTCACTCCCATGTCTACTTTTCTTATGTCACTTTGATTCTGTGTCTTCCTCCCCCTTTCTTTCTGTATCGTCATCAACATTCTTTTGAAAGCATTTCATGCTTGAACAAAGTGCATCTGCTTATCTTCATCCATGCTTCATTGCCCTCGTCATGTCCAAGGATCCGAGAGGAACTTGATTTATGTTTTTCCAGGGATTGTTTTATGGAAGTTTATCTCAGGTCTGATGCAATGCCTTGATGGTTTCCTGTTTAAAGTGACTACAGTATCCCTTAAAATAGCCAAGGTATTTTTAATGCTTGTTTTAAGAATCCCTCCTCTGTATCCCAACAGGTTTATTTGCACAGTGGCAGTTTTGTCGACACAAAGAAAACTCCCTTGTCTGAACACGAGCACTGATGGATGCTGAGCTGTTATTGCACATAACTTCTGTTTCCTGACACTTTCACACAGCATCAACCGATCCCATGAGTCCGAACAGCTCAAGGGCAAAGCATCTGAGGAGAAAATGGACAAGAGGAAAACTACTCTATGAACTGGGCAGGCAGGACTCAAATGACAATTTAGGAAGTTTCCAAAATTCTGTGGTTTAATCCAAAGGT
The DNA here is from genome assembly GCF_011125445.2 of Fundulus heteroclitus. NCBI lineage: Eukaryota > Metazoa > Chordata > Actinopteri > Cyprinodontiformes > Fundulidae > Fundulus > Fundulus heteroclitus. Next base: position 12,445,532 of record NC_046379.1, on the reverse strand, counting down.
CAGTGCACAGAGAATCTGCCAAGAGGGGAGAGGTACCCAAAAAACACTGAGCTGAGGCAGAGTCAAAACACAAAACAGCTCCAAAAGTCACTAGAGGCTAGAAAGCTTGTGGAAAAAAATGCTGGCATTCTCACTGGAAGAAACAAAGACAAGCTGGCATGGAAGGAAGGGAACAGACTGATTAAATACACACAGGAGGAGATGATTGAGAGCAGGTGTGTTCAATCAGGCTGGCTGGCTGGGGAGGTGCAGGCAGCAGAGGTGGGGCAAATCAAAGCTGCCACATCCCAGCCAATGCCAGGATAGAGAACATTGTAACTTTAGATTTCAAATGACTTGAAAAATGTAACAGATGACTATTAAGATTTAAAAAAAGGGACTTGTCCCTGATGCATTCATAAAGCATCAAGTCTATTATCTGTACATTTCATCAGCTTAAGATTACAGCGAAAAGAGGGGTGTATGAGAAAGCTTGTATCTTGCGTATCATTAACAAAACTCAGTATGCGTTATTGTTTTTTTTCATAGAGGGTTGACTTCATTTTCTTAAGTGGGCACTTCAAAACTATTTTTGCTGAAGGTAAAGTGAGCTTGATGAGTACAGCGGGCATTCAGTTTGAGGGCTGAAGCGAATGAAATTAGACACAAACGTAAATATTCAGAAAGTGAGAGGAGAGTAGATGTGAAAGGAAATCACATATCTTGACAAATTAAATTATCAGGAAGTTACAATGGCAGTAGAAGTCACAAACCAACAGCTTTGCCAAAATCCTCATTGATCCAACCATGAGATGACAAAAAGACAATAACTTAAAGCAGTAGGAAGTTTTGAGAAAACTGTGGACTTAGCCTGAAGATTTATACAAGCAGACCTTACAGGTCCCTCCACCTTATTATCTACTGCGCTGCAGTTGTTTTCTGAGCAGGCGCCACTCCAGAAATTGGCAGTTTTCCTGCAAAGCAGGTTGTTTCTCCCCACAACTGCAGCCCGCACAACTGGTGTTTCTTATCCTTTGTTCTCTCACAACCATTAATTAAGGGCTGATTGCTTGTCAGTTCGGCAATAGACTGGCGACCTGTCCAGGGTGTACCCCGCCTCTCGCCCATTGACAGCTGGAGATGGGCACCAGCACCCCTGGTGACCCAATAGGAATAAACACACCATATCTTCAGTAAAGCATGGCAGAGGCAATGCGGTGGCGTGAGCATGGATGGCTTCTAATGGCATAGGGTCACTTGCGTTTATTGATGATGTGACAAAAGACAGAAGCAGATGGATGAATTCTGAAGTGTATAGGGATATATTTTCTGCTCCGATTCAGCTAAATGCAGCAAAGTTGATTGGACGGCGCTTCACAGTACAGATGGACAATGATTCAAAACATACTGCAAAAGCAACCCAACAGTTTTTAAAGCAAAGAAGTGCAATATTTTGCAAGGGACGAGTCAATCATCAGGTCTCAACCCAATCGAGAATGCATTGCATTTGCTCAAGACAAAACTTAAGGCAGAAAGACCCACAAAAAAGCACCAACTGAAGACAGCTGCAGTAAAAGCCTGGCAAAGCATCACAAAGGAGGAAACCAGCGTTTGGTGATGTCCATGGCTTCCAGACATCAGGCAGCCATTGCCTGCAAAGGATTCTCAACAAAATATTAATGTGTCCAATAACTTTCGAGCCCCTGAACTGAGGAGCACTTGTACAAAAAAAGCTACAATTCCTATATGTTTAATCACGTATTTTTGTCAAACCCCTTGAATTAAACCTTAAAGTCTGCACTTCAATTCTGTTGTAGTTGTTTCATTTCAAATCCAATGCGGTGGCATGTAGAGACCAAATCATGACGATTGTGTCACTGTCCAAATATTTCTAGGCTTAACTGTATCGGCTACAATCAAATTTTTCATATTCAGCTGACTTTCTTGCAGTTAAACACATGAAAGAGTTTTTTTTATATATATCTCCATGAGCTGAACATACTGCAGCAGTGAGTAGGTGCAGAGGCAGAGACGTGTGGTGTGTTACTTTCAATATTGTGTTGTTAGCTCTGTGGTCGAAAGCATGTGTGCGGAGGCATACTAAAGGCACTGTGAAGGCTTTTGATGTCAGGTTCCTTTGTGTCCAAGCCTCATTGCTTTTAATGAGGCACCCTCCCTCATTATTGTGGCCCTGTGAAGCCCTGGAACAGCCACATAGTGGGACTGCCTCTACACACTGTTCGAATGCTGCAAATTACGGAAGCTTAGCCCCTGACTGGGAACAGAGGGCAACCTCGTCACCCCGTCTAATGGCACCCGGGGGCCACAGAATTGCACCTACACATATGTTTGGTCAAAGTTTAATGGGCAGTTCCTTTTGCCCATACCAGTACAAAGAAACTTTGAGATGCGAGGCATGATTTTGGGGGTGCTGTTACCGTCTGCCTAGTGGAATGCAAACATCAGCAGTCTCTACTCTCAGTACACTCTTTATTATGACTCTTGTCTTATTTTGTTTGGCAGTAGTTTCATGAAGTTTTTCTCCACTCCTGTCAAGATTGGGGTCTAATTTCAGTTTCACCTGGTGTTGGCTTAAATGCACGCCAGCTAAGCAGAGGTGGAAATATCATTAGCACATTCTAATTAACATGCTTCACAGTCTGTTAACTTCGCATTGACATTATGTCTTTTCCTATTCTGCAGCTTTTACCTGAGACACTTTAATTGACCTTTTTAAATTTGGACAGACATTATTATGTAAATATCTGCTTGTTCTTTAAAGTCAATTATTATTTCTCACCTTTTTATGCTGGCACCTTAATTAACCTCAATTTTATTTAAGCGCTATTTCAAAGAAAAGATACAATGAAGGAATGACAGACCACAGGCTGAATTGTGTTATATATATATAAAATTCTTTTTGAGCAATCTGCATAACACTATTTTAGGGGATGATGGTAAGAGATTACATTAATGAGCTAAAATTTTTATTTTTTTAAAGTAATACATTCATACACCTAATGTAATGCATGAAAATAAAGGACATTTATATTCTATTGTGCTCTATTTGAAGAATAAAATGATCATGTCACAGATCTAAAGTTAGGTTTTAAATTTATTTTGTGGCGGGGTTCTTGCAGCTATTCCATTATAAAATTCCTCCTTCTTTTAACTGTTCTTATCAGCTGCTTATAGTATCTCTGTTAATAAAATTTGTTGGATACTTCCATTAAGTATCTGTACAGTGTGTGCTAATATACTGTATAAGCTTAAAGGAACATAAAAAAAATGTACAAAAAATATTCAGTTACCTAAATTGGGTCTGTATTTGTAATTTTTTTGTAGATAAAAAAAAATGAACCTGAGAGAACTGAGAAAGAAAGCATTAAGTATCTCAGTTTACAAAAGCTTAAACCATTTCCAGAAGCTGGACTGTGTAGCTTCTCCGTTAGTTTATTTATTTTTTATCCATTTATTGAATCAATACTGCTGTATTCATTGAACATAAAATAAGATAGATTTTTGAAATCTGTCATAATCTTTGTAATGACAAGAACAGGAACAGCCATTTTTGGATTTATTTATGTTTTTAATACTCTGTCGGCTCCTGGTCGATTTGACCCTCCTCTACATACACGTTGGCATTTTTTCAAATTGTACCACCATTTAAGTACCGGACAGGGGTAGGTAATCCAGGTTCAGTAAGTAAAAAGCTTGTACAGAGACTAATTCCAACCATTTCCATTTCCAGCTCAATGATTAGACAGGGACTGAAATATAAAACAGTAGTCTTAAACTCCAGTTCTCCAGGCCTGGTGTCCTGCAACTTTTAGACACACCTGACTCTGATATGAGCTCATTAGCAGATCTTGACAGCACACTAGTGAGGTAGTTTAGCCAGTTGATCAACTTGTGTAGGGTAAGGGACACATCTAAAAGCTGCAGGACACCGGTCCTTGAGGATTTGGTTTGAAATCACCTGGTTAAGTAACATGGTGAAGGAAAACTAGGCAGGGTTTTTTACTTTCTGAAGCCATATCCACCTCTGCTGCAGAAAGCTGTGGACTTGTTCCCACAAGTCCACAGCTTTATCCCTGCATGCTACCTGTCTGCCCCATGATATTTACCTTATCTTACAAATGTATTTACTATAACGTATGCTTCTGTTTCTCTGAGTTGGACATCCAGGTAAATTATGGAGGAAAACATTTGGGAAAATCCTCTTTGGGGACAATATTTTGCCCTTGCTCTAAATAATAAATCATAACTTATAGACCATCATAGAGGCTTAATTGAAGAATGATTTTTAAAAATTTGATGTAAAACTATGTTTTTTTTTTTGGAAGGTTATGTAAGCTCAATGTGATGATTTATATTTAATGTCATACTTTTAATGACAATGCAGATTCCAAAAAAGTTAAAAAAAAACAACAACAACTGGACTTTTGAAGACGTTTGAAGACGTTTCGCTTCCCATCCAAAAGGTTTCTGAATTCAAAATGTCTGGTCTACTCCAGACTTTTTGAATTGAGAAAGCTCAGGTCATCCAGGTCATGGTAATGACCTGGATGACTGAGAATCTTCACCAGCATATGACAATGCAGATTCATTGAAATTTTGAATGATTGATAATAATGATAATTAAAGTTGTAAGCAGCGCTGGATAGCCCCCGCATCACAGCACCTCTACGGTTTTCTATATGTTTTGTGAAAAAAACTAAACATATGAAATGGCATTTCATATGTTTAGTTTTTATCCATGGAAGCCCATAGGATAAGAAACATTCAAATCATAATACAACTTTGTGGCTCTTTCGCTGCACAGGCCCAATAAATAGATCTCAGACACAACTTAAAGTAAACTTACAGAGGGAACAAATATAATCTAAGGACCCTTTGGATGGTTTAGGGTTCCTGGAGTGACGCTCCATTAAAAGACACCAGTAAACTAATTGCGAGCAAACCAATTTAGTTGAAGTCCTGGAGGCTGAACAGCTAATATGATGAGGGGTCAATAGCCAAGTAGATTTATGCCCTCCTATAAACAGCTCCAAACTCAACATGTTCATAATAGTTTACACAAATGCTGCTCTATGAATCTTCAACCACATTTACATTGTGCAGTCATTTACCTAGAAGCAGGTGATTATCGACATACTGTATGTTTCACACAGGAAAATCAATAGAAGCCTCCTACCTTTGTCTCCCATTTAAAAAATTGTTTGTTTCTGTATGAATAACTGCCAAACATAAATATGATGGTTTACACAAGCAATTAGGATGTTTTTGAGACTGGAGTCATTTTAAGATACAATGTGAACTTTGGATTTAACCAGAATGCAAAAAAATAAAAAATAAATACAAAAATGGTAGGAGGTTGCTCAATCTACCAGACAAGCCAGAGAGATCAGACCTGAGGGGCAAGAGCTTTGCCTTAATAACTTGTAAGCATAGCAGAGTACTGCATGTTGTTGTATAAAGGACACAAATAAAGAAGAGAGAAAATGGGTAAACCAAAGCACAGGTTAGTTTGCAAAACTCCTTCTGCATTTTCCTCTGATCAAAAGATGATTGAAAGTATTGTCCAGAGAAGCGAGAGACATATGATTTGAGTTGTGTTAAAGGTGGAGCACAATTTATAATGAACTGACATTTCTGCCTGCAGAAACACCTTCAGATGGCAGAAGGTTGTGACAATCAATCTGTAGGGCACACACAGCTCCATGACCCTACTGCAACTGCGTCACAGATTATGTCTCAAAGAATTATGACAGTTCTCACAGCAAAGGTGTCCAACAACTGTACTACCAAAGAGTATATAATAAAATGCCTTTTGGTTGTTAAAAAGTACTTTAAAAAGATACCTTTGTCTGCATTTTAGTCACCAACTAAAAGCTGTTCTTCATTAACCACCTTGTGTTGGCGTGTTTGCTTGTTGAGTTCCTGTCTGGACTTGCTCAGTGTGTTTCTATACTTAGTGCAGGCAATAGTCACCTTTTTGATGAATATTAGTCTGTGCTAAAATGGTGTTTGTTGCCCAAAGCTGCACACACGGTGCAGACTACTAATTGGGTGAGATGTCTGTCAGGAGTCCCTGCTGGGCCGAAACCTGCAGGCCGTTTACCCAGCACCACCCCCACTTTTTGCGGGAGTGTTTATTCTCAGCGTCCAGACAGTGCCCTTCATGTGGTCCTGCATCTTCCAGAAAGACAATTTAGCAGCTCACCATAAACCAGCAGATTTCTTCTCAAAGAAAACGCCTGATGCATAGGTTTGGCTTTAAAGCTAAAATGAATTCCCAGGATTTCAAAGATTGTGCTGTTGTTAGCCTTAACAAAGTTTTTCCAAATACCTTTGTGCATGCAATTACTGTATGAATGAACACTCCTCTGTGAGGCTTCGTGAACATGTGTATATACAATGAGAAATTAATATTTACTACACCAGGCCACTTGCAGCTCATTAGTGAGATCAGCATGTTTTAGTTTACCCAAATGAATAATTGATATATTTAATGTAAAGTGTATCCTTGATGAAGATAAATGAGAACAGAGAATATAGATGAGGGTGGTGCTCCTAATGGAAAATAAACACAGATGACCTTCCCGACTTCTGAGAACTCCTGATGCATCGGCTGTCAGAGGTATGGCCTTACACCACGGGGCCACTGAATAAATATCAGAAGTGACATCTCTGCAAAAGTTTGGGAATGAACCAAGACCAAAGAAGAGGATTTTTAGGGTCTGAAGTGCCATACTTGTCTTTTTAGGAAGTATCAAACATGAATCTTTCAGTTCCGTCCTGAATAATGTGCTTTGGTTTATTGGTGGGATTCATTTTCCTCTAAAGCCCTATGCCAACTGTTTTAAATGGCACTGAAGGGGCAACTGTCTGGCAGCGGATTTAAGACAAGGTAACAAATTTGGATAACTCAAAGGGGATGTGCAATTAGAAGTGTTGCCTGTTTTTCTGTACATGAGGTATTGTATTGTATTAGGGCAGTGAAAAAAAAAACACATAAATGACATTTGGCTTTATTCAACATACCGGTACTACTGTTGATTCAGATTTTCATTCATTCATTCATTCATTCATTCATTCATTCATTCATTCATTCATTCATTCATTTCAGATCAGATCAGACGGGACAAAAAGAGACGTTCTGGCAATGATGAGTTGGCTCAAGCAGGTATATGTAAACAAGTCAGCAGGTGACCAGAGTTGAATGTAATTACTGGCAGCAGGTGGAGTTGATGAGGGTTAATTGACTGGTGGCTGATGCACCTTTTACGTTGGCCTGCCAATCCGCCATAAAACAACAACAAAAGAAGAAGAAGACTGGTGGCTGAGCTGATTGGATAGTATCTGGTGGCTGAGAGGTGACAGGCTGAAAAGTCCAGAAAAGTCCAAAGCGAAACAAAGAAAAACCTAAATCATGACAAAAAGGCATGATGCAAACAGAATACACAATCCACTGCTTTTAAACTGTTGTCATCAATTAGGTTTTTACACACAATGGACATAATTTGCACAATTTGAACATAATGTTAAACCTGTGTAAAGACCGGATAATTTATTTCCTGAAGCCGTTAGAATATAAAGAGAGTTTTCCTTCTTTTCTTCAATTGAAATGACTCCTTGTCCAAAAAGAAAAGTGCAGTCGGAATAGCACACTCATGAGGAAATGTGTTGTACTAAATATATGCAAATTTAAACTTACTCTCTTTTGCATCAATCTGAAAATTTTAGATCATAGATATTCAACTTTTGACTAAAGCTGCTTTCGAACATGTGCTACATCAGTACCCTGGCAGTAACTAGTTTAATCAGAGTCAATAAGTTTCATTTCTGAACAATTTGGACCTGAAATCTCATCAGTTTTATCCTTCTAGCATAGCTACAAGTAACAGGACCAAATATTTTACTGTAGTTTTATTTCTGTTTGGTACAGCTTGGCCTTTTTCCTTTCTTTTCGCTTCCAGTTTTACTTGTTTCACTTCTTGGCCAAGTTTGGATGTTAAAACTTAGGCTGGGGAATGTTTTATTTGCCCTTTTCCTCTCCCACTGTGATTGCATTTTAAGTCGAGTAAGTACCATAGTGCTGCAGTCATTATTTCCAATCTGGTCTCTGATGGTCATCACAGCAACATGTTTACTGGAGTAATATGAATGTGCAGACAGAACTAATAATACAAGAAAACCAACTCCCAATCCACCTCACCACAAAAACTCATGTATCCTAAGTATAAAAATTAGTTTTATGTTTATTTCTCTGCAAGGATAAATAGAAAAACAGTGAAAGGTAACAACTTCAATACTTGTTTGGGACACTTTGGGAACTGTTTTTATAAACGGTACGATCTAAAGCTGTCTGAGCCAAGTCCTGGGGCTGAAAAGTCATAAAAGCTGTTTGGAAAAACACCTGCAAATTACTTGTATAGGCTAGTGCCAGAGTAAAATTGCTTGTGGAGAGCACTTAAGGCTGCCAAATGACATTGCTGCATCTTGTTTTTAAAGCCACAGTGCTTTGTGGAGCAAAATGAGATACTTTGAGCATCTTTTAACTTTATGGCTGCAAGGAGCTGTAGAGTGCTGCCAGCGTCAGGTGTGGAAGCTTCTTCACTTTTGTGTACAGGTCGCAAAAGCCTCTTATTAAACGTCACACGGGCATACCCAACAGATGTACAATAATCTATACAAATAAAATGCATAGATTAAATAAATGTACCTTTTAAGATCAAAGCATAAATGTCAGTTGTGAAACCATGTTAAACTCATAGGTTCTATTTAATGAAAAATAGTTTCAAGATATGTTTTGATCGCAGACAGTTTAGCCATTTGATCCAGTTATGTAGGGTAAGGGACACATCTAAAAGCTGCAGGACACCGGCCCTCAAGGATTTGGTCTAAAATCACCTGGTTAAGTGACATGATGAAGGAAAACTGGGCAGGGTTTTTTTTTTTACTTTCTGAAGCCAGATCTACCCACCTCTGCTGGAGAAAAACTATTTTGTTCCCACAAGTCCACAGCTTTATCCCTGCATGCTACCTGTCTGTCCCATGATATTTACCTTATCTTACAAATGTATTCAACATAATGTATGCTTCTGTTTCTCTGAGTTGGACATCCAGGAAATTTATGGAGGAAAACATTTGTGAAAATCCTCATTGGGGACAATATTTTGCCCTTGCTCTAAATAAAGAATCATAACTTATAGACCATTATAGAGGCTCAATTGAAGAATGATATATATATTTTTTTACATTTAAAGCTTTGTTGTTTTTCAATAGAAGGTTGCGTAAGCTGAATTTGATGATTTATATTTGCAGGAGGCAATCTACAATGTCATACTTTTAATGACAATGCAGATTCATTGAAATTTTGAATGATTGATAATAATGATAATTAAAGTTGCAAGCAGCATAGCCCCTCTACGGTTTTCTATATGTTTTGTGAAAAAACAAAACGAAAAAAAAAAACATTAAATGGCATTTTGGAAGCCCATAGGATAAGAAACATTCAAATCATAATACAAATTTGTAGCTCTTTCGTTGCACAGGCCCAAAAAAATTATCTCTGACACAACTTAAAGTAAATTTATAGAAGTAACAAAACTCTAATCTACTGGACAACGGTGGTTGTCCAGTAGATTAGAGCAGAGTCAAGAAAATCCAGCTCCGTAGGGAAAACAGTGTAGGCCAAAAACTTTCAAAGCGCGCAGAGTGGGGTAGAGTGCACCCAGAGGAGTTTGTGAAAAAGTCCAATTATCTGGTTCATATGATTATCTGCGCCTTACGTTTAGTAGCTGTCATTTTGCATTTTGTGTATTTTTACCGGGTCACAAGAGGGAGGTTGTGACCATATAAATAGCCGAAATGGCAATTGATGAGCGCGCTCAAACCAGCTATTTTCTTTAGTTCCACCTCAAACTCCACTGTACCGATCTAAAAACTTCAAAAACTAATGACAACTACAACCACAAGAATATATTTAGTTGGCAGAGAAATCAGGTTCTCATTTTTTATTTATTTTAAACCTTTCTTTAGCACAATCCATGTCAAGATTGTAGTATCAGTCAGTCTAATTGCATAACCATTGCATTTTCAAACTCAAAGTCCAATTGACATTTCCTTTTCTTTATTCAACAACTCTCTGACCCTAAAAAAAAGACTTCCAAGATCTTCTAAATGGGAGAAAATGGAGCATAAAGTGGACATTTAAAACAGTCTAACAGATTGTTTTTAGAAAGCCTTCAGATACTCAGCTTTGTACACTTTTTGTATTTGCAACGGGCAACAGACAATGCTATCCAATAAAATTGATAGGGAACATTTAGAGGTAAGGAATATTTTCCATAGATTTTCCATACCTACTTGTTTTTGCTGACTGACTGCAAAAACTGGTGGTTATTTATAGACGTCAGTGGGTTTCGGGGAGCGAACACACGACAGCACTAAGATACAAGGGACAACAGTCCCAGAGTGAAGACCTGCAGTCTGTGCGACCAGGCATCCACACATTCACATCTCAGCACAGTGGACATGTTTACCTCACATGAACATTAGTGGACTGTGGAAGAAGCTGGATGACCTGGAGAGAACTCACGCATGTAGCCCCAGGCCCGGACCTTTGCTGCAGCTAAGAAGTGGTCCTAACAACGGTGTCACCTTGCAGCCCCAAAGAAGAACTTTTCAGAAGTGACTATGCAATCACCAACTTCATGAATATCTTCAATTACCTGGTTTTTGCTTGTTAAGTGTTTTTTGTTGTGATTCATCAGCTGTGAATCGCATAATGAGAGCAAGCTGTAATTACTGTTGTCTTTGTGAAGTGGCTTGTTGCATCCTTCCTTAAAAAGCATCATTCATGAAGCCCACAGCACTTGGAATGACAACCTGGTGATTGGACTTAAATGGATCATTACTACACGTTAACAATCACAGGACAATTACCTTGATTACAAGCATACATTCGCTTCTCTCGCAGACAGACAGGTACCTTTATGTTGTTTTGTTTTGTTTTTTTGGCTTTGTGTTCTAATTCCTATATGCTTTTATTTCTTTAGAGGAGCTGGAAGGAGAAGAGATAAAAGCATGGTGGTGTTATCTTTGACATTTTCTCTATCACTGTCCCTGCCTCACACACTTGTTCTTTTCCTGTCTGATTCTCTGTTTAATCCTCTCACCTTCCTCTTCTCTGCGCTCCAATCCTTCCACAGGCGTAGATTTACTTTTATACCAATCATACTTGAAGGGTTGTAGCCCATAAAGCGTGATCAGGATTAAGATTGCAGAGTAAAAAGATATGTTTTTATATGTTACACTTTAAAAGAAATGGCTGACATTTTGGGAGAATATGCTTGACCTCTGTTATTCCTGAGGAGAAAAAGGATGATATCAAAGAATGTATTTATAGCAGACTGAGGACTTACCAAAAATATACTCTGTCTGGAGGATGGCAGAAGTACAGATAACAACCTTTAGCGGATTTTTCTGAGAACACGAAGAAACATGCGCTTCGAAAACAAGTATAAATGTAAATATTGCCACATTTGTTTTGTCAATATGTATCAACAATACTTACACAATCACAATGTATTTAAGATAAGATAATACTTAAAATGTGGTGGATAAGACTGACACTTCACTGTCATAAACATAAACATGACATAACATCTGTCATGAACATGGTGGAGTCTTTAGCAATGTTTGACTGTTGTCATCAAGTGTTATTTGGTAAATTATGGCACTTTTAATGCAAAGCTGACATTGTTTAAAATGTATTTGTTTTGACAACTTGAGATTAACAGAACCAAAACTTGACATCAACCAAGAAATCCTAACCCATCATAGTTTGTCATATGTATGTCATAACAGGTCCAATCCTATACCTTTAAAGAGTTAACATTACATTAAGCATTCATATGTGATTGGTCTTAACTTTGGCTGTCATGAGACAGCCATTAATATTTCCCCTTACCACATGTAAAATGGAACATGTAGGACTAGTTCCAAATATGCCATGAAGTGGTAAAATTTAATTTTTTGGTTCTATTAATGTCAAGTTGTCATACCAAAGATATTTTAAGCAATGTCAACTTTGCATCAAAGGTGTAATAATTTTACGAATGACAATTACAACAATCATAAACAGCCATAAAGACTCCTTTATGTTCATGACAGGTGTTATGTTGTGTTTATGACAGTGTAATGTCAGTCTTATGCACTCCCCTTGAAGTAAAGTGTTACCGTTTTTTACTTGTTGTTCTGGTAAGGTCCTAAAATAAAACTTGTTATAGTCTAAAAATATTTGTTTTACTCCTAAATCCAGATCATATCAATAGATCACATGAATAATACAGCCTGTACTTTCATATCATAGTTGGATATATGGATGTTTAATATCCATCCATCCCTTCATTTTCTATACTCACTTGTCCGTGTATGGTCCCACAGAAGCTGGTGCCTATCTGCAGTGTTTTTGGCCGAGAAGTGGGGTAAACCGGTTGGGTCTTTAACATCAGATAACACAATACTAAGATAATAAAGTAAATATACATAGAAATTGTGAGGAAAATATATATTAGCATAAAGATATGTAAAATGAAATTGGGACACTCGTCCATTTACTCCTACTTGAAATAGCTACAATCACAAGCAGGTGTATGACATTTGTTGTACGTGAGTATAGAACATGTACATTTGGTTTGGTGTGCTACTGGAAGTCAAAGTGAACACCATATAGGAATCAAAAGAGCTGTCTGGGGTCAGAACGAAGATTGTAGCAGTTTATGAATCTGGTACGGGAATTAAAAGAAGGCTCAATGGAATTTGAAATCGGTCATTCCACCAGCTGAAAAGGATGAAAAGTAGTCCACCATGAGAGACATAAACTACTGCCATCATACCCAGGTTTTACTATCAAGGCTATTTCACCCTAAAAATGGACAACAAGATGCTAAAAGAGGTCTCTCAGGAAACCCCTAAATGTCACCAGAGGACCAACAGCAGGTTCTGTTTTTGATATGAAAGTGCATGGCTGGAGAATCAGACAGAGAGACTGCACAATTAAGTTTACCCATAAACATAAAGTAATGGACAACATTGCACTTTACCCAGTATCGTGATTAAATGAGTTTTACCAGTCGGACCTTTTCTCTTGTGCAACAAGCTCTGCAAGAAATTGTTCCTCCACACTGCAGCAGCTCTTTGCAATTAATTAAAATGTCTATTGGCAATTATTCCTTTATTTGTACTGCAACAACACAAAGATAGTGTTTGAATTATTGACGCATGAGGCAGCCGTAAACCAGCGAAGCAGTTACCAGACATATCTGCAGACAACATAATTCAACACATGCGAGTGATTCTTTTTAAGCTCATCGTCTTTTATCTTTATGACTTAAGGTAAAATGTCAGCTCCAATTGTGCTCTATAGTTTTCTTTTTCCATTCCTTCATGCTTTCTCTCCTAAGGGTTTGGGCATGTACTATCTGTCCATGTAGAAAATCGTATTATTTGCTTTCACAATATCTACAGTAGTTTTAAATTTCTACAAAATAACATAAAAAATCTCCAATTATGTAAGTGAGACATTGTAAGGTTTTGTAATGGTTGGAAGTAGGCCTTGTACATTTCTCCATTCTTTTTAACTGGTAAATAGATGCACTATTGTATGATACTGTATAGGGTTACAGGCAAAGAATTGCGCAATAGGGTTGAATATAGTATGCTGAACAACAACTTGATATTTTGTTGTGCTGAGCTGATCTGCTCCCTCTGAAGTGAATGAGATCAATAAGCCAGAGCAAACCACGCTAGTTTAAAAGAAACAACGCTGGGAGACAGAGAAACCTTTTAATAAAATTACAGGAAAACGCACCAAACAAGCAGTCAGAGAGTATTTTATCACAAACAAAATTCAATCACAGACAGTGATTTGCGTTAACGCTGAATCAGCCTTAATAGCCTTTGTAATTTTGGAAAAAAAGATAATAGCAGTAAATACAATTCTTTTATTACAAGACCGAGACTGAGAATCACCAAGTTGCCAAATAACCAGGCAGATAAAATCCGATGGTGTGCATCCACCCCAAGCACGAGAAAGCAAACTGCCCCTGGTCCAGTATAACACGCTACTATTGTGCTCGTCTCCAGAACATAAACAGACAATTTCCTTGAGCAAATGCTATCTCCAAATCCCCTAAAAGCTGGACTTTCATTTAATAACTACAGGCTACGGAGCTTAGCAGTCTTGCTCTTCTCTGAGACGGCACTTCAGAATAGGGATGGGTGGGGGTGGCAGATGGGGAGGATTTTGCAGCAAGTTGTGCTACTTTGTGCAGATATTTATCTTCAATTAAGAAATCCAAATGTCTGGCATGCTTTAGTTTTCACATCCCCCGGAGTCATAACTTTGAGAGATCCACCCGCAATTAGGGCTGCAAGTTTACCTCTACAAGCTTTGCACATCAAGACACTGATATTTGTGGCAACCCCTCTTCAAAAACACTCAAGCTCACTCGGATAGGATGGAGAGCATCTGACAACATCAACTTTTGCCACAACAAGTCTTGCCACAGATTGTGAATTGGATTTAAGTCTGGACTTTCGGACATTCTAGCACATGAATTTGCCTTGATCTACACCAGGGATCTTAAGCTAAACTCTTCTATTGTAGCTCTGATTGATTATCTAAAATCCTAAAGCAGGTTTTCTCTCTCTATCGCTTAGTATATAGCTTCATCTATATTCCCATCAACTCTAACCTGCCTCCCCTTCCATGCATAAGGAAAGCATCCCCACAGCATCACACTGCCACTACCATGTGTCAATATAAGGGAAGTTGTTTTCATGGCAGCGTGGCGTGTTGGTTTTTGTCACAGCATGCACATCAAATAGTTCAAAAGAAATATTTCTCTGCCATTTTTGTTTTTATATATTCAATATTTAGATTTAGAAAAAAAATGAATCATTTAAAGTTTAAGGAGAAAATGTGTTGTTTTTTATAAAAATAAAAAAAGAAAGAAAATCAGCCTTGTGGCTAAATGAGCTGTGCAGCTCTGACTCTAAGTTACGGTGGCCTAGTGACTGACTTTATTTCTTCTCTATAAATGTGTCCTGCTCACTCAAGGATGGTATTCTTCCTTTCACTGCACACTGGGTTTTAATTTTAATGTTCTACTAGCTGAGCTACAGACTATATTTCCTTAAACTTTGAAATATAACAATGTATCTGAATGCTTCACAACCATAAACCCTGTAACATTGTTTTGAAAATAGTAGACTTTTGGCATCGACAGTTCAAATAAGGTTACCAGGGTTATCGTCTGGCTCACTATTCAGCCTAATTCATGCAAATATTAGGGATGTAAAAAAAAAAAAAAACATGGATCATGTTTTTCTCCAAATCAGATTTTTCACTTGATGAACAGATTTTATAAATATATAAGCCTAAAATACACGAGCCTGAAAAGCTTCCCTTTGCTCAATCCTCTAAGCTCTCATTGATCCTCTTCAGAGAGGTTTAGTCCAAGGCATCAGAGCTGGAGCTGTACCTGAATTGTCCGCTGCCATGTCAGCTCAATAGGACACACATAGAGTAAGAAGCAGCCTGTTCAGCCCACCTGAACCCCTAGCTCAGCACCACTCACCTTGCATCAGCGTCCGTCCACACTGCTGGCCCTGCAGCATTTAGTTTCTTCGCGGCCTCTGGCATGCGCATGCCTTTCGCTAACCTTGAACCTGATACAAATCACGCGAAAAGGGCCGACGACCGGTTTCTCAGCAGAAATCTGAGCGTTTGTTAAACCAGAAATGTTTGAA
Source organism: Fundulus heteroclitus (assembly GCF_011125445.2). Classification (NCBI taxonomy): domain Eukaryota; kingdom Metazoa; phylum Chordata; class Actinopteri; order Cyprinodontiformes; family Fundulidae; genus Fundulus; species Fundulus heteroclitus. The sequence goes on along the minus strand of NC_046379.1, from coordinate 12,429,728 downwards.
TATGGTACTTCTGGACGTGCTGTAAGTATAACAGAATTGTGGTTTGACATGTAGCATGCACATTATAAAGAAGAAATAAAAGAAACCTAAGCAATGGTTGCTCAGAGCATGTACCTTTGTCTGTTTAAATAACTAAGATCTAATAATCCAGTTCTTTGTGCGTCAAAAATAATGACACTGCAGAAATAATAAGTTAAAAAAAAAACACGCTGTGAAAGATGTTGTATCCAGACAATAAACACCATCCGATCTGACCTCCACCCTGCAGCAATGTCAGCGGCTCTAATAGATATCTGTTTGCAACAATCCAATTTCCTTCTAATCAACAGCAGCTTTGGGCTACGTAGCGGTTGAATTAAGTCCTCACTGGCAGATGTCATAATATACAGCCAGTGAGAACGGAACACAAATCTGACAAGGCCTGCGTTCTCTTTCTTTCACGCCTCTCGGCAGCTTTAAATTCAGTTCAAGTTCTCCTTTTTACCTTTGCTCTCACTCTCTAACTGTCTCGTTCTAAACCTGTCAGACAGAGAGAGAGATGGTGACTCTGTATGTGTGATGGCATGAGGGCCCCTAATTGTTCTGGTGCGATGCTGCAGGGAGAAGCACGGCCATTAGAGGGGTGATGCCAGCACTGTGGAGCGTGAGGGTTTTATGTCATCAGGTTGAGTTCATTTTGTAATTACATGCACGCACACACAAACACGCCGCGCAAAGTACTCTTTTAAGTACTTTATACTGCTATTTAAACTGCTATTTCTCTGCAGTTAAAGATACTTTATACTCAAACCAAAATTCTCTCTCTCTCTCTCTCTCTCTCTCTCTCTCTCTCTCTCTCTCTCTCTCTAAGTAGTTTCATGAATAATATAAAACCCTCCTAAAGAAGAAGAAGATGCAACTGATGCATCTTCTTCTTCTTCTCTTCTTCTTTAGGGGCGCCATCTGTTGTCAGCATTAATAGAAAGTCAATAGACGGCAGCACTCAATCTCAGTACTGCCCTCCAATACAGACTTAACTTTCGGTAGAGGAGGGCGAGCAGCTTAGCATGAGCGCCTTTTGTTAAAAGACTCCCACACAACCGACCTCTCTTTTCTCTGTTTCTATCAAAGCCGTTTAATGAGCAACACACGCACATTGGTGAGTCCAACATCAAGAAGCTATACCTGAATTTATTTTTGTCCGGTTAAGAAGAACGCTTTTTACACAATGTATTATGAGCTAAAAGATGTAATTTGATAGCAATTGATTAATTAATAGCACGATTGAGCGAGATGACCTCTCTCTGCCAATGGCACAATGAGGGGCGTTGACCATTCACATATGAAAACATCAAAGACCAGAGACGTAGCCATCTGTGTCAAAGAAAATGAAGAAAAGTTCCTTGGTGAGCTTTGTTTGCTCCGGGGGATTGTGCACGAGCTTGAGGTGCGTCTTAGTCTTGTGCATGTCAACTGGGAGCAGACCAGGAGAGATAGAGAAGGAAGGTTTCCGGTGGGGGAAAAAAAATTTGGGGGCGGGGCTAAAAGTTGAAACTGTTCTCCGCACTCATGGTTCAAATTTGTGCCGGATCAGGGTTAATTCCTTTAAATGCGGCTACAGTGTTTCAAGAATGAGTGTTTATCTCCACCTGGTTGGTTGTGATGGTGGTGATAAATCAAACGTCTTGTGACTCTGAATTCCAATTGGCTACACGTCTGCATTCTCCTCCCTTCCTGGATTTTGGATTGCACTTGGGCTGCAACTTAGTAAAATTAGATTTTGCTAGTATTTACGTGATAAACTGGGTAATTTTCATGTTTGAAATAAGTACATTTGCACTTTCTATAAGTGAACCTGACAATGAATTAAGCTTCACTCTCTATGAATTTTTTGCACATATGTTTCTGTGTCTTTAGTAGTTATTCCCACTGTCGTTCCAGTTACTCATTCTTTTAGCCGTGGACTAATCCGTTGGGGGTGGGGGGGGGGGGGGGGGCAGGGCAGTTTCATTTACTCTTCCTTCTTTTGTTGTTAAACAGCAAAAACATCAGTTAACCACAGAGATTTTAATGAATATTGTTATACTTGCTTTAGACTCTTCTCTAAACTCCCTGTGTGGTGAGTTCTACTGTGAGAGAGCATATGCTATGGCAGAAAATCTCCTGCTGTCACGGACATGTGCAGCAATTCAGGGCCAAAACTGTTCTCACATTGTTCTCACCTTCTCCTGAATATTTATTTTGTGAATTAAATGTGTGAAAATTGTTTGTCTTTTGGAATCCAACTCTCAGCTCCCCTGCGAATTCCAAACAAAACACATTTTCTTATTTTCATAAACGATTAAATTAAAATATTTTCCTTGTGTTGTTTTCTTTCAACTGTGCTGTGATTTTGCGTGTTTCTGGGTAATCATAACTCAGTTTTGTTTTTTTCATGTTTTTAATAAGGCTTATAATCACAGTTAAGTTGATAGTCAGTATGAAATACAAAAAAAATGAAATAATCTTATGAATAATTGGTTTAATTACCCAAACTAATTATAACCTACTTATTATTTGTTTTCAACACAAAGGGAACAAATTTGAAATTTGGTCAATATAGCATATGAATTCAAGAGAATCAGATTTTCACCAGAATAGCTTGCTGTTTATACTGAGTGTATTTTCTGTCATGCTGCTTTCAAGTTCATACATGCAAGATATTTTATAAATGACATTATATTAACTGCTTTGCAATAACAAAACAATGTCTCATTTTTCACAGGTTTAGATGATAGCATGCTGCTGCAAGAATCTAAGCCGGTATAATCATGAACTGTACATCAGTGATCTAAAAGCAACAAGAAAAGGGGCCAAGTGACCTAAAAGCTGGTTTAGCTACTATGGGGAGTTGTTTGTTGTGCGATGTTGTATGAAAAGCACCTGACAGGAAACACAAGGGGACCGTACAGTATGGGGTTTCTCATCGCCAGTTGGTGGCTTGTCTGCAGGTGGTCCGCTTTAGGTGACAGCACAGACTGTGACTCAAGCTGCTCGCCTTTTTTTCTCTCCCAAGCAATCTGTCACTCCACAACAGCCATGCACTACGAGAGGGCCCACGCTGACAGGCCAGATACAACTTTCACCCACATTACATCAGCTGTTGGTATCATGGGAGTCATACGGAGAGGAGAAAAAAGAGCTAAGACCTTCAGAGAGAAAGGAAGCAAACATTGCCTGATTGGCGCTTCTCAGATTTAGCCCAAAATGCTGCCTGTGTTGTGGCCCCTTGAGGGTCTTTAAGATTTTAGTTTTAGAAAAACTCTCATTAGGCTGTCCTTTCGCTTATGTCTTCCCACTTTTAGCGCCCACTATTTGTTTTATGTTCCCGATGCCTGCTCTTGCATGCTAATGGGCCTGGTTGGTTTAGATAGTTTTTTGTAAAAGCGAAATCAGTTGAAAATGTCATCTTATTTTTTACAAAAGTTATCTTTTTCTGATATTAAACTGTGCGATGAGTTGATTGCGACCAAAAATAAAATAAAAGAAATTTGTATTTGTGGACACCTGCCTCTGAGCAGAGAAATACTATTTCCTTGGCAGTGGAATTTTAGGGGCTGATCTTCTTAAGCATTTCTAGAATGAAACAGGTGGAAACTCTGGTTTGCATGGCTTTAGTTTCATGAATAATCAAAAACCTTCTTCAAAAAACATGAAATAGAACATTACATGCATCTTCTTCTTCTTTAAGGGCACCATCTGTTGACAGAACTTAAAAAAAAGTTGTCAGTAGACGGCAACAGTCAAGTCTGTCTCGCCCTCGCAGTTTTCTGTAGAGGTGGGCGAGCAGCTTAGCACGAAAGCCTTTTGTTACAGACTCCCACATAACTGACCTTTTTTTCTGTTTATAGTTAACGAGCCACACATTTAACGTGTGAAGAACATAAACCTGCAGGTTCAATTATTGCCAACTATTCTCTGAAGATGTTAAATTTCCACCCATCCTGCATCTTGCTTAAGGCTCTTTTCTATTAGTACCTATTCAGTGTGCTTCAACCCATCTTTACACAGGAGTTAGTGGCACAGGATTTAGGGAGCTCATCCTGCAATTGGTGGGTTGCTGGTTTGATCCCCTGCTCAGACCGTCTCAGTTGTTGTGTCCTTGGACAAGACACTTCACCCACAGCCTCACCTCTGTCAGTCTGTGGCTGCTAACATAGCTCACCACCGGGTGACACCAGGGTGTGAATGTGTATGTGGATGATTGTAGTGTAAAGCGCTTTGGGGTCATCGGTATACAAGTACAAACCATTTACCATTAATTTGGGTATTCAATTAGTAACGTTTACTTACTTACCAGCCACTTTGTAACGTCTGAAGGGAAACGTTGGAAGACTGTCAGTTTCTGATTGGGTAGGGGTTGGCCTATCGTGTCACATGAACAACTTCTGTTTTACAAGAATCATTCTGTTTGTCTATTTTTGTGCTTGAAAGTTGATGAGAAGATACTGAGGGATCTAGATGGAGCAACCCCAAACAAAAACGCATTTGAAGAGTCGTCTGAGCTAATGGCTACCAACTAATACTAAAGCAAAGTTAAAAGTGATTACTGGCCCATCAAAGAACACAAACCAGTTTGAACCTGAAAAATTTGAAGCGGCTTGACCAAACGGATGCCGTCTACAGAAACCGACCCATGAGCAATGGAAGGGAGAGTAGTCCTTTATGCATCTTTTTTGTTACTCAACCCGTCAGCTGGAAGCTTACTTTAAACAAACAGAGATATTCTTATGCAGTTGTGTTGAGTTATTAATTCTCCGTTATAGGAGAGGCTGTCAGATAGTTTGTGCTTTGCTCTGGTCAGTAGTTAAAAAAATGGTTATCTATAACACAATTCTCTGTTTTTTCTAAGGAACACTAGTAGGACAGGTCAGTTGTGACGCTAACGGCAAAAACATATTTTTGAAGTCAGTTGAACTTTGCTTTTACAACATGTTTTACATAAATCGGCATCAACCATGACAGCTGATTTGTCTTTCTGTTTTACTGGCTTAGAGTTTGGGGGGATTATAGGTGCTAATGTTAGAGTGGAATCATATTTAAAATGTGTATAAAAGCACAGCTCTAACCTGATAGCAATGTTCATAAAAATCTTATTTCTGTGTTTTATTACACTTAATGAATGCAATATCTTTGCTACTGACACACCAACATATCTCATGAATTGCTCTAAAATGAATGAGATACTATAAGTTGTTGTTGGACTAATAGAATAGTATATTATTACTAAAAATAGTAATAATAAAATAGTAGTAAATAGTAAAACACCTTTATTGTCCCACTATGGGTAATTTCTGCCGTGACAGTGGCAAAAACATGTAGAGAGGATACGGCAGAGTTACACAGTAGATTAAGTATGAATAAAAAGCTAATTTAAGGTTAACTTCCAAAGGATTAAAGGGTTGTAGGTTAATTTATTTTCCTGTTTCCTATTTTAGCCACACAAACTAATTCCCTCTTGAGTGTAGACATTTACCAAACACTGTTAAAAATGTAGACAATTTCCTCATCTAGAAATAAGCAGGAAAATAATTACCACATCGTGGATGAGGAAAATGGTTACAAGTAAACAATGAGAGGGCTAAATCAACAATAAAACTGAATTAGCCACAATAAATATTTGTGCATCCTCAAAGGTTCATTATAATTTAGCCATCTGTGTATTGGATAAGCAAGATCTAGGCCTGTTTAATTTGTTAATTAGAGGATGTTGCTACAATTTTCAGTCTGATTAAATATGTCAAGTTAAAGCAAGAACATGGTTTAGCTTCCTTTGCAACCACTGATCAGAGAATAGTTTCATACCTAAAATTCACATTGGTGACAGTTTAATTTTACATTTTAGTTGCGCCAGTTTGCTTTTGGGAAAGTTCTGAAAGGTTATATCTCTGAACACGGAGAATTACAGTTTATTTTATTCTGAGCACAAGATATGGTAAATAATGTCTTTAGTTACAGATGTTTGCCTAAGATCATCTTTGCTTAACACTCAAAATAGGATTAATTAAAAGTGTATCTATCCCTGACAGATGGGATTTTAATGTTTTTTAATGAATGCGGCTTTTTTAATGCCATGGTGTGAGGTCATTTCATGGGAGAAGCGTGGTAATGGGTCACATTCAGATGTCATCGAAAGGTAAAAAAAAAAAAAAAATCACTGGGACCATCAGAATCTTGGCATAGCTGCTGCTTCCAGAGATGCACTCAGCAGCAGGCTGCAGCACTGTGTGGTGCCTGAGGTGCGGTGACATGATGTGGGCTGACAGGTGGCACTGTGGGTAATAGGGCTAAAGCTCCCATCATGCAGCCTGCTGAGACCCATTCCTATCACTGTGGCCAACCAAATGTGCTCTCCTACTCAGTCGCTTGATGCTCATTACTGCATTGTGATTAAAAGCTGCAGCAAAGTCACAACTGGGATGTGACTTTGAGGTTTGGCGTGACTAAAATTGATTTAGAAGTAAAGCTGAAAGGTGTGTGCACACCGTTGCAATGTTATAGCAACAAACTTTAACCTACACAGATGTCTTTCAGCAGGTCACTCATTAGTGAAATGTACTCATGGTACCACAGGTTTAGTCAAAGCAAATTCTTATCCACAGTGGTGATGGAAAAGGACCTCAAAACATGTATATTGTATATATCATTGATAAATTACTGTTCTCCAGTATAATCTGGTATTTTAACACCATGACATAAAGTCAAAGACTTGCCAGCGATAAATCCTCTTTATTTCTTCTCAGTTAGAAAACTGATGGGACGTATATCGCTTTTCGTTGGTGCCGTGATAACATTACTGTTTTAAAATGAACTTACAATTAGACTCATATGTGATGACCGTTAAAGTTTTTTTTATGGTCCACCAAACATCTCAGCATCTCAGACATTAAGTCAAATGGGGATGTTTTAAATACCAAAGAACAACAAGCCCAGAATAAAGTTGTATTTTTAAACTTTTAAATTTGGCCTTTCAAAGATGCCTTTGACTCCTCTACATGCAAAAGTGAACAATACGATGATCCTCTAGCACCAGGAGCCTATAAAGGCGAATTCTGAGATAACTTTCAGGCACCTAATAACAATAATTAACAGTTTTATCATTAATTTGCTTAGTTTTATACTTTCAACTTAATGAAAGAAACTGAAATTTTCCCACAATCTTTGTACGTAATTATCTAGTTGTTACATGCCACTATTTTTTTGTGGTTAATTTTTCCATGATATGTAGTGTAAAAAATATTATTACTGGGTTATATTAGTTTTGAATTTTATATTTTTGACAAATGATTTAAAATCTTATTGATTTTAAATAAACTCCAAATTTTGAGGAATATACTGAGATTCCCTCATGCTTATTTTAGTGTGATGGCTCCCAGGACTGGAAGTAGTCATCCCTTAGATTGATTTTAAAAAGCAATGAGCCTGGTTTATTCATGAACATCAATCTATTTTCTAGTAGCTTAACATTGCTACATTATTACAAAGAAAGCAAAGTGACATAAAGCAGAATGGACAGATGTCGCTTCCTGCTTCTGTGTTTGCCTCAAATGATCTTGTGGCGTATCGACTGGAAAGAGGAGTGAACATGATTAGTTCTTCAACAATTTATTTCTTTTCCATCAAAAGAAATGCACAGATCAGCAAAGCTATTACATACAAATCGCCATACAATAGCAGTTCATTATTTTTTATATATTTTTTTTCCATGTTTGAGGGGTGATCGGTTTATTCCATTTGTTGTTTTTACACTGTATCTTGAACTTTTGAAGTTATGCTGCATTCAGCAACAAAATAGGAAATACCAACATTTTTCTTGCATGTTCAACCACAAACTACATACTGTACCTGGCCAGTTAACAGATTACCGTTCCAGTTAGACTATTCTATTACATACAATAAAGAAAAAAATAAAGGTTTTGCATAGCTTCATTGTAATGTAGATACAGTACTGTAAGGCACTTCGTAAGAGTTTTAGGCATTTTATGTACCTTTTGCCACTTCTTTCTAGAGACGTCACTTTAATATGCAATGTTACAACATCTGATTAAAACTTTTCTTTAATACATTTTTTTCCCACTAAGTATACTATACTTCTTTGCTTTTCTTTTGGCATTAAGTCTCATGTTCGACATTCATACATTGTGCATAATATTGACTGACACATTGTCTGATAACCCCAAACACCCACTATTTTTTTTCAAAAACACTATAAATAAATAATAATATAAAAAGAATTGTGCAATAAATTGGGGTTACTTTGTTGAAAAGGCAACAGACGTCAAAAACATGTCCAGAATCTAAAACAGATCAAATAAATCTGACTAAGTCCGAGGTCCATTTTCTTTTTCTGTACCAACAGTGACGATCAACATGACCTCCTCCTGTCTATTGTTTTTAATAAAAACATTTTTCTAAGTTTCCTGTCAAACATATCCAAAACAATGCTGGGTTGAGTCGGTGTGTGTGTTCTATCTGTCTGGATAGAGGAGAGGAAAATGCATCTTCTCTATCCAAGCTGGTCTTCGTACTGCTTCCGGAAACAATCTCCAGCCGGGAAGAAATCCCAGCAGCGCTCCTGATACATCTTCCACACATAGGACTCCTGGAAAAAAAGCATAGGTAGCTTTGGTGAAAATCTCAGAAAAGCCCACTTTAATATAAAAGCTTGAAGTCCCTGTCAAACCTTTATATATATATATATATATATATATATATATATATATATATATATATATATATATATATATATATATATATATATATATATATATATTGTGTTTTTATTGCACCTTTCTCTAAATGTTAAAAGTTTCCGTAGGTACATAAAAGCACATCAGAGGGAGCAATACTGTCTGTTAGAGGATAATTTTCTCAAGATGTATAAAATGCTCTTTTCCTCATTATCAGCACTGTGTAATATGTTTACATAGTTTTTAACTAGCATGGGGCTCATCAAACACAGAATTAGCTGATTTTCAACCTTTACAGACCAATAAGATGAGATAGGGTCTTTTGTTCAGTGAGGGAATGCAGCCTTGAAGACTAAGGGTGAACTTTCTTTTCATCAGCTTTACCAAAGCATATGATCCTCTTGACTCTCTACATCCAGATAAATAAGACAATCCTTAAAGAAGTTGACACATTATAATTAGGGATGGGAAAAATAAATGTTGCAGTGTGGTATTTGTAGTGGTGACTAAAGGCACTAGACAATTCCTCACAATCTCATAGGCTATAAATCTATTAGTCAAAGCCCCTCAAAACTAAAAAACGAAAATAATACTTACTCCATTATAAAATGTGAAACTTCACTCAAAGCAGCCATGTGTAACTTTTAGCCACTAGGGGCACTAAGATCTGTAACATTCACGTTTAGCACCCATGAAGATCACTGGCAAAACTGCACTGTCGCCAAATTAAACACTCTGCCTCCGTGTTTTGGAATCTGAAAGCAGACCACTTTGGACCAGCAGATTGAAAAGTCATTGAGTTACTTGTAAAGACAAGACCACATTCACCCCTCTAGATTAAATCCTACATCAGACAACCAAAAATATGTCAGATCAGGTAAGTGTCATATCTGTTTTGTTTGTCGTTGTGGCAGTTTGAGCTCAGAATGGCCCAGAATGTGACCTAGAGAGTCGCTGTAGGTCAAATTCAGTGACAGATCTGACCCTCTCAAGTTACATAGAGTTTTTGAGAAAGGCAGCCTGCACACGAGCATCTATACGCATCAAATGTTGTATATTAACCTGAAAACGTATTTAATATATATCAAATTATTATTATTATTTGGACACTCAAAGATGCTTTACAAAACAATTTTAAAAACACAGAAATATCCGGAAGAGCATAGTATGGAAATGCAATTAAACTAATAGTTGGGTCAAATCGTGCAACAAAAACAATGCACAATATCTGCATTAACTCATATTGAAATGTGAACAGTTGCTGGTAATCGCGTAGAATAAACATTGAAAAAAAAAGGTAATTAAAACAGTAAAAGGAACAATATGAGCAATATCGTTGATGTCTGGGTTTGACAGTATGTTAAATTAAGAGATTATCATCAGTATAAACAGATAGTTAATAATTTATTGAAAATATATATAAAACAAATAATCTATAGGGCAAATACTGTAAGCGTACTGCAAAAAGTATTTGTTCAATTTATTCTTTGTCGAAACAATGCTTCTTGGCAATACATCTCATCCCACTGGAAAGCTAAACCCATTTTCCCTCAAATGGTGCCATGTTTGTAAGGAAAATGTATTTTTGGGTTAAACAGCAGAGTTCTGTATATTGGTGTAGCCCACAAACAGAATCATATGTCCCATGTGTTGTGTGGCGTTTTCATTCATTACTGAGGCCCCTGTTTGCTGAACAAATCATTTGTTAAATTGCCAATATTGTCTTGCTTTTTAAAACTTCAGTCATGGCATTCAATTATCAACAACAAATAAAAGCAGATTAAGCTGTGTGGTGTTGGCAAACAGGATTTAAAAAAGCTTTTCATGGGCGCAACCCATACACACAATTCTACTGCTCAACCCACAAATGTATTCTTTTTACAAATGTGGCTCCATTGAAGGAAAAAAATAAACACGCTTACCAATAGGATAAGATGTGTTGCCAAGAAGCATTGTTACTAGAAAGAAATAAACAACCAATCACTAATTTCTTTACGTTTTTATTTTTGAGCCATGTATAATTCTTCCAAAGATTTTAAGTTCACATTTATTCAAACATTCTTTAAGTATTCTAATTATTAGTGTGACTGCAAGAAAGGTCAAACTGCATATATTAGTACATTAGATATACTCAACCTATTCCTTAGCTGCGGTAATACATCTGAAAACATCCAATTAGATATACATTTTTTTTTCATTTGAAATCCTGTTATTTTTATCCTTTTTTGCTTGTGAGGAAGTACTCAAAATGATACCAAACAACATACATTGGTAAGCATTTAACTACATATGCTGATGGTTGTTATGTTTGTAAAATACTTTTACACCGAGATATATTTTATCTCTGCTATTTTCTATGCTGACGATAATTAATAACCAGAATACTCAAAATATAATATAATGTAAAAACCTCAAACTAAAAACATAACATAAAAGTTAGATTTGTGTGTGTATCTGTTAGCATATTTCATACCCCTTTGTTTCCAAGTATAACTTCTAAAAAAGAAAAACTCAGTTTATAAGGGTAACAAAACAGTTTTCCTTTGTCCTATCTCAAAAGAAACAGTTGAGAAACCCTGCCTTGATGCTGAGCTTGTGAACAAGCAAAATGTGCACTTTTCAAACTCACCATCTGCCCAAACCGCTTTCCTAACAGTTTCAATATTGAATGTGAATTATACTTTAGGTAACTGTGATTAAATCTTTCTAACTGATGAGCACAATCTCCACATGGACGTGGCTGCATTTCTGATAAGGTTTAGGTGTTTTTTTCATAAAAATATCTGTATCATTTCAAGTTAAACAATCCTTTTAGGGACTCATGTTTAAAGGTCTTTTTGTATAGAGAAGATAGTTTACCTGGCCAGTGTGCTCTGTTTCATCCTTATTGATAAGGTACATCAGGAAAAACCTTAAAAAAAAACATATCACTGTTAGTTGGTAACATTCATCAGATATCCCATTAAAATATTACACACAGACATTAGAGCGATAAAATAAACTGTGCAGATTCATATTTGTTACATGATGTTCTGATTCAAGAAACAAAGCAACACAAATCCATCACCACTCCAGAATCGCCTGCTGCTTCCAAAATCAGGTGTAAATGGCAATGGGCCACCGTATCTCTGTGGGCGTCACAGCACGCCAGTTCGCAATGAATACTGCATGAGAGTGCACTATTGCAAACCTATTTTCCAATAAAGTTCATAGCATTAAATAGTAATGAAGCAAGATAATGAGGTCGTCTCGGATGCACCGACTGGCTGACTGTGAGAGCAAATGGACTGAGACTTTCTGTTGTTGGGGGGTGTTATGCAGGAGCGCTGGCTAAGCAGGGAGTTCAGAAGAGGCAGATAGCGATGCGGGGTTGGGGAAGGGGGAGGGTCATCCCCTGGAATGAGTGATCTGGATCGCTGCAAGTACAGAGCTAATGTGCTAAATCTATCAGTCAAGTGGGTACAGCACAGCGGTAACACAAGATAGCGGTAAAATTAGCACAATAATTACCAGTTAAGTTTGTACTTACAGGTAGTTGGCCAAATTGTGCTCTTGCAAGGTGTGTGTCTCGAAGCCATGGGGCGTTGTGTCAAAGTAGTCGTTACCAATGCCACAAATAAAACATTTGGTCTGAGGGCAGAAGATAAAAACATGTTTATAGAATTGGTTGCATTTGGTAAGCGTGAGTTAAAGAGTTTTTTCCCAGCTTAATTTCATTTTTTATCTAATTTTGAGATTGCAACACTACATCTATCAGCTCCTGAGGGATGTCTCATGTGGAGTTGATGATTTTCCTAAGGCTGAGAAAATTACTCTGAAAATGGCCTGTTGGGTCATATGTGGCCATTAGTGAAGAGAGCAATTAATTGTATTTTCCCACAGTCTGATATTTTGTCTAAGAGTTCCCCTTCATCCTGCATTTGAAACCCACACTATGTATAAATGTATTAACCAAGGAAAAATAAACTATGATAACATTCCTTAAATGATTTCCTCATAAATGAGACGAAATGTCATCTCACCTCCATGTCCTCTTTGACTTGTTCCTGCTGGTCTCTCAGCTCTCCAAAGGCATCGATGATCAAACCTGCACAAATCCACAAAGAGAAGTTGTGGGTACACATAAGCCTAATCTTAAGCCCTGCGCATGTAGTACATGAACTACTTTACTTCTTTCAGAGTATTTCATTGAGGTTTTAAATGACAGACACAAAGTACGGCATATGAATTAAGTGAAACAGGATACTGCTCAAAGGTATTTTACAAACAATGTGTTAACTGTAGATGGCAATGTATTTTACACCCCCTGAGTGATTACTTAATAAACCACTTTTTGCTTTAAGTTTTTACTGGCTTTGCTAGCAAGACAGAGATTTTCCCACATTATTATTATTATTATCATTATTATTTTTTACAAAAAATCAGAAGCTAAAGCAAATTGTCTGGAGCAATCTCACAACAATTTCCTAGACTTTGGGTGTGCACTTCGACTGGGGAATTCCAACACATTGATATGGTTTGGTCTAAACTCGTGGTCCTTAAACTTGAACACTTGAACTGCCTTTAATGGTGCTCAGAAGAAATAATGGTATAAATAGGTTTGCTGCAAGGCAAATAGAAATTAACTGACTGATTTAACCAATAAACACCAACATATATAAAAGATGATTCGGAGTTCAATCTTCCGATGACTCTTCTGTTAATTTGCCAATTATAAACCTGCAAATTTCGACTTGTGAACAAGCATGTCACATATTACTGAACGGCATATCCTTCAATTACTTAAGAAGTTCATAAGATTTAGTTTTACTATGTAATTATCATGAACCTTTTGTGTCTCCAGACTTTTGCTGTCTCAGACAGGTTTTCTTCCAGGATTGTCCTGAATTTCACTTAAAGATGCTAAATAAATTAAATCACACTTTTCATCGTAATATCAGCATGTGCAATATCACTTTTGCAATAGATTGTCTGAAAGCAACACATGTATGAAATTTAATTGCAAATTGTTCTCCTGAAATCTTGCAGCCCTAATTTCCTATCCATCCATCCATCCATCCATCCATCTATCCATCCATCCATCTGTCCACCCACCTATCCATCCATCCACCCACTTTGATCCCAAGGCATCATGCTGCCACCACCATATTTCACAGCGAGGATGTTCAGTGTTAGCGTTCTGGACTCTATTTATTAATTAGGTAACTTCTGAGGGAGACTGGTTGCAATGGATCTCCTATGGGGTATCAGAGTAAAGGTGGCTAAGTAGAAATGCATGGCGAGCTTTTTACTTTTAGTTTATAATTAAGTTCTTTTTTATGTTGGTCTATTGCATAGAATTCCCACAAAATTGCACTTAAGTTTGCAGTTATAATATGATAAAATGTATTAAAAACAAGTAGAAGGGGTGATGAGATGTATCAGTTAGCATCTTTGTGCTAACTCACACAGGTTGCTTTATCCATTATGTAAAAAGGTTGACTTTTGATAAAAATTATATGTGTACATTTTTCAAACTTACCCTGAATGATAGCCAGCAGGATAACAATGACGAAGAAGAAGAATGTGATGTCAAAAAGGATGCGGTAAAGCTCATATGGGTCGCCCGCCGGGTCCTCGATTTCATCCCCGATGCCACCTCCAGCTCTCACCCCAACATACATGTGGAACAAGTAGCACTATAAAAAAAGAAATTGAGAATTGCTTTGAAGGAACACTAAGCGATTCTTCACCTTTTGGAGTAACATGTCTAGAGACGTAAGTAATTCGATAGTAATTATAATGCTGTTAGCAAGAGATCTGCTGGGCATACTCTGTGCCTATGCAACACTGCTCTGGTGGTGGCATTTTATGGGCAGGGAGGGGCTAAGCCCTGAGTGGCAGCTGTTCACATGCACATACGTGCATGCACGGCCAGCCCGGCTTTGTAAACAAGAGAATAGAGAACAACACAGAGATAGTTTGTGACGTCATTCCATAGCTCATCTAAAAAGATATGTTTAGTTCTTTACAAAACTATTGTTTATTTATATCAAAAATAAAGAAATGTTGCTTATTGCTTCTTTAAGTGTGAGAATGAGACACAAGTTGAGTCGGAGCGAATGCAAATAAATGACGACTCGTGTTCACCGTCATCATGTCATCACACTTCATGTCTGGCTCATCGTCATCTGCGCTCTTGTTGTAGAACTTCCTGAAGAAGTTAAAGGCCACCACAGTATAGAGATAGACCACGACTGCCAGCAGGCCCACTGTCAACACCAGCTGCAGAGGAAAATGGAGAGGAGCCATTACTAGCATTGATTGCACTGCTTTTTTTTATACATATTTTACTTGCAAACTTAATTAGGTCAGCAGAGGCAGATTTGACAGTCCATATTTTTTCCCTATAACAAGGTACACAGCGGGTTCTCCCTGACTTTGAGAGGAGGAGGTGGAATCAAAAGAGCTGCAACATTTATTTGTTAGGGATAAATACAATTTCAAACTAAATTAGATTTTATATCTAAAATAAGGCTCCAACCAGACTTGGCTCAGACAGTAATCTGTTTGTCAGCTGAAAAGACAAAAGCAAAAGAAGCTGCAAAAAAACTATATTTGGACTATAAACATGATTGAAAGATCTACCCGCAGGCCAATGACTTTGAAATGTGTCAATAATTCCAGGTGGCCTAAACATTTTTGATTTATTCTCACCTCAGAGACTATAAGGAAATTAAAGTTTGATTTATGCCTCTGGTTATTTTACAGTTGCTGACCAGATCGCGGGAACATTTTGATAAGGAGGATGGAGCCATTTGAGCTTAGAGCTCTCAGCCTCACTGGAGGGTCCACTGAATAACTTCAGAGCTGTTTTTCAAAGAGCTACATAAAAACAAATCAGTGTGTCCTCAGATGTGTGTGGTTGCAGGTATGTCCAATCAAATGACACATACATAGTTTAAGAATCTGCTAATCAATAAGACAAAAGCTGAGAAAAACAAGAACTGGAGCTGTTTGTCTAAAATGTTCAGTTTTTAAAACTTCCAAGAGGTATCCACAGAAAAAAATATTTCGACATTTCATTGGCAAAGTTAATGATCCAAAATATGTCAGTAGTGTACCATTTCTGAAAATTTTCACCTGCGAAAAGAACATTAATTGGCATGTATAAAAGATCATTGTTTTGGTTTAAAGAAATCTTAAAAAGGAATCTGTAAACAAACTTGGTTTAAGATCATGCACCAGAATCGCAACCAGATTTAGGTTCAGGGCTAGTCCAAACATCTTCTATTGTTGCTTTTTTCTGGCTGGAGAATATTTCAGGATTTCTTGGTAGAGAGCAAAAAGGCTTTTCAAATGTTTTTTTTTTTTTTTTTGTTTTTTTTGTTTTGTTTGTAAACCTGTAAACTCAAAAGTAAGACTGGCCCTCTGGCTTTTTTTGGTCAGTAGTAATTTTCTTCTTGCAACTCTTCCATGGATGTCATTTTTGCTCAGGCCCTTTGTTATTGTTGAAACGTGAAGCTTAGACAAGTGGGGCCTGCAGTGCTTTAGATGTTGCTCTGAACTGTTTCGTGACCCCTGTATAACACTTTGATGAACTTTTGGACCGATTCTGGCAGGCCGGCCACTTCTAGGAAGGTTCAACACTGTTCCATGTTTTCTCTATTTGTGGATAATGGTGCTCGCCGTGGTTTGCTGGAGTCTCAACATCTTAGAAATTACTTTGTAACCCTTTCCAGGCTGATGTATGTTATTGACTGTTTCTCATCTTTTCTTACATTTCTTTAGATCAGAATATGATGTGTTGTTTTTGAGATCTTTTAGTCTTATTACTGTCAGACAGGTTTTATTTAAGTATTTCAGTGATAGTACACGTCAGGCAGTAATCAGACCTGGTTGTAACTAGTTAAAAAAGGAGCTAAAAAAAACCTTACTTAATGTATAATCTAACAAGGGTAACAATTACTTTATCCACATATGGACAGGTTGGTTTGGATAACTCTGTCCCCTGAAGAAATAAAATCATAATCTGGAAACTGATTTATTTATTTATTTTTGTTTAATATTAAAATTTGTTTGGTGATACACTTGCGTGTGGAAAAAAGATAGATAGCATCCATTTGTTTTAGTGATTGTAACCCTGTGGGCTGAAACGCCATTAATGTGCCTCACACAACCTCAATCCCTGACTCTGCAGTGACCCCTGCTGTTTAGAAAGAGACTTGCTCCCTTCCTTCTCACCTGTTTGCCATTATGAGTGACAGACGAGAGGATTGTGCGGAGGGTCTTGAAACCCATGGCAATGTCCAGCAGATGGGCAGCGAAGAAGAAGTTGTTGTAGTGCCCCAGAATGGACATGGTGGTGTACCAAACAAGATACAGGAATGACTGTCGTCGAGACAAATTAACCAGAATCAATTACTCAACAACATCAAAAGGAAATCTGAGTCACATAATGATTTATTATTGCATTCTGTCAAACTTACGTTGTCTGTAAACACCACCCCCATTTTCCAGACGTGATATTTTGTATCGATGGAGCTCAGCCTGCAAAAACGAAGGGATCTGATATAAAGCACTCATATTTTTCTGTTCTCCCTCTATTTTTTTGCATGCAGTTGCAGCCTGGCAGCTATTTATTGCTCCAATCTCGCACCAAGACACTAGCGACGCCTCCTTGGCAACCGTTTCCTCTGTGGGGTTAAAATCCAGAGCACTCTTGTCCAGCCCCAGCAGCTCTGCTATCCTCTCTGCTCCATACAGGTCTCCGTACTTCTTTATCACCTGCAAACAGCAGCCACAAGAAGAAAAATACAAGAGAGAGGAGGAATAGTCAGGCTTATCCTTAGAAGGTGTTGTCGCATTTACTTCACAGTTTGTGTTAATCAAGAAAACCAGTAAGTTAAGCAACTTACTTTGCGTTTGACAAATTTATCCCAGTAGTTGTTGGGAAAGGAGCTGACAAAACCCACAAAAATAAACACCAAAATTAAAGTGTTGTTTGCAAAAAAAAAAAGATCAAAACTCAGAGTGAGAGATTCGTCAGGTAATGGACTTACGGGGTATTGATGACCAGTCTGTCCCACTGTCCTTTAATGTCGTCATCAGATGGCTGCTCGGTGATATAGAGGCCTGCAAACTCCAACTTTCTCGCTATTTCCTTTTCCCGCTTAAACACGACCAGAGGCACCTGAAACAAAAGGATGCATTTTGAGGTTTAAAGTTTTTAAGCTGCCATTATGTTACAATCAGATATGGCAGATGTATTTAATAGTTATATACATAAAAGGTTTTAGAGCTGTAGAGATTGTGAAAACTAAATTGTACTTTGGAACATGTTCAAGAAGTTGAAACTAAAATAGTGACTGTTTCAAAAAGACAAAGTTTTAAGATTTAATGGCAAGTTTTATGGCAATATGATTTTTCTTAATGGTTTTTAGTGATTGCTCATTGTATGAATGATAGTTTATTGTTCAGTTCCTTCATGAAAACCATTTCACATCCAGCAGACGAACGCAAATTGGCCCCTGGCTGCTACAACAGTCACTGCTGCAACCTCGTTAAGTTGTTTTACTTTTTGACTTTGCTCCCAAAACATTCTGTTTGATTCTGGATTTAATTCTACAATACGTCACCTTCCTAAAAACAACACTGCTGCACGTAATTTTGTTTTTATTCAAATAGCAAACCCTCAGTTGATCATCCCTGTAGTTTAATTACTCACTAGTATCAATATTAAATAGTATAAACAGTATTTAAGTAAAGAGTCCAAATACATTTTTTTTTTTCTGAATTTGCCAACAAGTCACAGGACAGAGTGGCTGAGGTCATTTTATACACTTTTCAAAATGGCTCCAATTTAAGAAAAAAAAGAAGAAAAAAAATGACTTATCTAGTGAAGGTATTGTCATGATGCAGAATGTTTTCCCTACTTCTGAGTGATAAAGTTTATTATAATATCAGCAATGAAAGTTAAATACTCAAAATTGCAAGGTAGGAATGATTTAGTGCCTTGAAAAAAAGTATCAATCACCCTGAAACTCGCTATATTTGATCATTTTACAACTTTTATGTCATAACCCATTTACATGCACATACTTTTTTAAACCAATCCATTTTCCACTCTGTATGTATGTTTAGGGCTAACGTCATCCTGGAAAGTCAGGCTCCGCCTCAGTCTCAGGTCTTATGCAACCACCAATAGGTTTTATTTCAGGATTTCCTTCATTAGACATTTTATATTTCCTATATACCTATATACATCCATCTTTGTTTCAACTCCGAAAAGCATGTGTGTCTCTGCTAAAAAGATGCATCCCCACAGAATGATGCTGCCACCATTGTGTTCCTCTGTGGTGATGGTGTGTTCAAGGTTATGTGGAGTGGTACTTCTCTGATGCGCATGTTTTGCACATAGGCCATAAAGCTACTTTTTGGTCTCTTCTGACCAGAGCACCTTCTTCCATGAATTATATGTGTCCCCCTTCAATACTTGGGGCAAACTGTTAAGAGGACTTGTTCTGATTTTCTTTTCACACTAGCTTCCTACTTGCCAGACATACATAAAGATGCATTGAGGCAGAGCAAACAGCCATCCGTAACATAAAACGTTGGCAGGTTCTCTGTCAAGACATGGGTAAACAACACCTTAAATGAACAAAAAAGCTTGAATAATACAATCACTCCACTTGGGATGCTCTTCGTCATCCATTTGTTCTGATGTAGAGCATGTTTTTGGAACGTCACCATGGTGCTATGTTGTGGTGCAATTAATGAGCTAGAAATTGATTCTTCTTGTTCATTGTACAATAGTTCATAAAGGACAAATTTCTGGGGAGCACAGCTAACAGTTGTTCAGTCAACAGATGCTCCCTACATGAGCTGTGGATCCCAGCAACTCCTCCAGAGGTACCATGGCCATCTTGGCTACTTCTGTGATTAAAGCTTTTATACCTCATCCTGTAATTTTACATCGACAATCAAGTCTTGTTAGATTGGCAGTTGTCATTATCCTTCAGCTTTACAATTATTTGCTAATTTGTGTTGATGTATCACAAAAAATCCCAATAAAACACATGTTGCATCGTGATAAATAGAGCAGAGTTTCAAGTATATGAACAGTTTTGCAAGGGACTGTATATACCATGGATATAACAGTTAGATATTTACCAAGGTGATTTTTTTCTTTTGTCACTGTACCTTCAAATAATAGTATCCCACTACACACAGGAATGATATGATGGTATGTAGTATTGCCAAACAGCAAAGTGTTGGGGCCATGTAACCAGTGCTTTCCTGCAGGACGAAGTACTCGAGCGCTCCTTCATCCTCCTCCTCTCCGACTCTGCCTCTGCGGGTCCAGGGGTCTTCATCCTCGGAGTAATCACCGGTCACCTAAAAGACCAATTTATTAGCAGTTAACCAAGCAAACACGGTCAAACCCTCAATTTAAGGACCAGGAGGTCTCAAAAACAGCAGTACCTTGTAGAACAGAAGTATGAAGTTGATCGCAAAGGCAACAAAAAGTGCCAAGAAGCGCAAGTTGTAGAAATTTCTAGCCAGATAGTTCTATAAAGATATGATGAGATTAATTTCTGCATGAGTTATATAAATGCAACACAGGCAAGTAAAGTATTGTTTACAGTTTTAGGGCTTAATTTATAAAAAATAAATAAAAATGAACACAGAAAACTGCATTTCTTGCAAGACAAAAATTTTCAATTAGAGTGGAGGAAAAAAAAACATTATTCTGTTTTTCCCCCAAGATGGCTAACAATTTGTCTGCAGGTTTTTCTTTTTCTACTGTCATGGCAACTGCCTCCTAAGTAATGTGTGGGTGTGCTTGTTTATCCAATAATAGACCCAAGGAACAGTACATAGCTTCTTGTTGATCTGCCTCGACCATAACAATTTTTTAGATGTTTTGGGTCTACCTATTGTCATTTAAGACAGTATTACGTGACGGAGTATTGAAAAGTAGGTGCTTTCAATTCACACATGCATTGGTTCAAAAAAAATAATATTAAAACTCAATCTGGATGTGGAACATTTTTATAAATTAGGCCCTGGACTAATCTTGGATAAATATCTGACCAGCATCTTAGTCTGGTAGATTTCTAAGCCAGCCAGAAAGCTGGCCATGAAGGCCTCTGGAGGTTCTTTCCTCGGGCCGAGCCTCTTCTTTGGGGCTCTCCGCTCCTCCCCTGGAGGTTGTGGAGGAGCGTCATCCTTGGCCTTGTCATGGTCCTTTTTCTCACCATCCTCTGAACTGCGAACATAAATTCTGTTAGTGACAAAATGTCAGTCTGTGAGGAGAAGTGTTTGAAGGTAAAGAGCGCATGCAGCAGCAGTGTATGTATTTTATGAAGAATTGCACTCACTCTCCCTTCTCTGAGTCTGATTTGTAGTCTCCATTTGAAGTGTTTTTCTTTGCTGCCATCTGTTAAAAAAATAACATGTTCAACGTTTATTTTGAAGCTGACAGCACTGAAGTACAAAAGTATTGATGGCACAATAAGAACTATAGTAAGGTTGTTCTTTTTTTTATTTTTGCAAATACATCTGTATCCCCCTTTTTCACATTTTGTGACATTACAACCACAAACTTGCTTGTGATGTACATGTTTTCAATTCAAATGTGACAGATATTGCTCTGCAAAACTGCAAAGTGAAAGAATAAATAAATAAACAGTTTTAAAACTGATTTGCAAATAGAAATCAGAAAAGCATGGAGTGCATATGTAATTAGCTCCCATGATCATGACCATGACCTGGATGACTGAGAATCTTCACCAGCATTTAGCTCCCATAAGTTATTGCTTTTACAGAACCTCTTTTTGCTGTTGTAACAGATTATGCTTTAATCTAAACCACTACATGGTGGCTGTACGTTAAAGGCCGTTGTCCAGCTGAAAGGTCAACCTGTTCCCAGATCTCCAGACTTTTGAAGCCTCCCACAGATTTTCTTCCACTGTTGCACCATGTTCAGTTGAATCCATCTTCTCATCATCTCTGACCAGCTTCCCTGTCTCTGACTGAATGCAGCCTCATGGCACAATGCTACCATGCTTAATGCATGCTAAACAATGCGATATTTCAGTGAAACAATTCAAGCAGTAATATTTTTGTGGGGAATGGATTTGTATATCACTGTAGATCATACATTAAAAAAGGTTTTGTGGAATTTCCCTATTATAATAGCATGTTATTTATGCATTTCTAGGGGGCCTAAAAAAGGTCTATTCTCAGCAGCAGGTATATGATTTAGGTTATTATTTCCTTAAAAACGCTGGCTATATTGAACAAATTGTTAATTGCCAATTTTTGGTGCAGCAGGGTTTGCTTCTGAGTAAGAGTTGCTGGATAGTTGTGGTCCTATTTGTTATGAACTTAAGAAGGAAGGAAAAAGCATGATTATTAAAATATTAACACTTCATGCTATATTTAACATTTTTTTTCTATTTCAATTTGTCTGTTAAAACCCGTGCTCTAATTCGAAAAATAGCTAAATCTGTATTTGCCTACTGTGCTGGCGGGGCAAATATATGCCATTATTAAATAGCAGTCCGGGAACATTAGCTTCTGAAGGTAATTGCTGGCAAATTATTTTAATTATGGTTATTAGAGAACAGGGGGATTGATAAAATCATAAACTGCACATGTCAAATTTATGTTCTTTAAAAGATTTAAATCTAACATTCCTTTTTCCCTACACACCACAACTATCAAGATTGTGTTGATCAGTCACATAATATTCCAATAAAACACACACGCGACATGACAAGATTTCAGTGTAAATAGTTTATAAAAGTTATGATTACCAACCTGTGCCTTCTTCTGCCTGACGGCACTGGCTATGGATGGAGCATCTCCCACCACCACCTCCGATACGTCCCCCAAACCTGGCTCAGCCCCATGCTTGCCCTCCCTCTTCGGCTGTATGCTCAGCAGTTCTTCCATCAGGTCAGCCTCTGCTGCGTCGCCCTGAGACATCTGACCCATCTCCTCCAAAGCCGATGCATCGTTGGCTTCCATCTTTTCCGTTTCCAACACATCGCCATGGATCCCAAACTGAGTGGGGTCCGGCATGTTTCCCAAAATGTCCGTCACCTTCATATTCTTAGCCCCTTCGACCAGGCCACCCCCGAACATAGTGGTCCACAAGATGTGGAAGAAACCCCAAACCACGCTGTAGATGAAGTGGAAGAGACCGATGATGATCATCCAGAAAAAAGAGAAGAAGCCCCTCACCATCTCCCTTACACTCATCTTCCTGAATCTCCTGTACTGACGCTTCATGCTCTTCAGCGTGAGTAACTGTCGGAAGTGACTCAGGCTCTTTCTCAGTGAGACGCAGGCAATCGTGAATGCTGAGGAAGACTCCATCATAACGTTCTCCTCTTCTTCCTCCTCCTGGTTCTCCACCACACTCTGGCTCTCGTCCTCGTTTTCGTCGGAACGCTCGACGGGATCCGGCTCTGAAATCTGAGAAGCCAGCTGCATCTCAAAGATGGTGTCCTCACAGAAGTTGACGAACAGCTCCATCTTCTCGCTCTCCCCGCCCTCATTGACCACATCGAAGATGAACTGCCGCTTCGACTCTTTCACCTGAGGCTTTTCCCACTGCGTCCGACTTGACTCGCTGATCTCAAAGTAGACCCTTTCGATTCGCTTGGCTCCGCCCATGATCTCGATGCGACCCAAGAAAGGCTCAAAGTAGCTGAGGACGCTTTCAGCCAGGTTAAGGAACGTCGACAGACGAGCGTCGTGGGGCATATGCTCTGAGAGGTTGGTGAGCAGCACGGCTACATTGAAGCCAATGTCCTTTGCTGGTTCGTGAAATCTCTCCACAAATTGCTTGTAGCTGAACATGTCGTTCTCATCCGCCTCAGCACAGGAGAGAAGAAACTCAATTTCAGACTGAGAATACTGCTTCTGGTTCTCCATGGACTTCTGAAAATCCTTCTTGGAGATGACCCCTTTACTCTCGGAGTCGTACTCCTTAAAGCTGTCTGAAGTCGTCAAGTCCTTCAGCTTGAGGAACATGTCAAAAAACTTCAAGATCATCTCCACATTGCTTGAAGACTCCACCAAGGTGTCCACCATCTGCTTGCCAATCGTTCCATTGACAACATTACCTGTGAAGCAACAAAGTGACCGAGTAAGGACTTGTCAGAAGATGCAACAACAGAGAAAAGGTGTAGTGTCGAACCTTTTCACGTTGTGTCATGTTTCAACCACCAACCTGAATGTATTTGATTGGGATTTTATGTGATAGACCAACAAAGCACTGGAAAATGACATGTGGGTTTTAAAATCATTTACACATAACGATCTGAAAATGTCTGGCTTTAAATCTCTAGAGCCTAAAATATGTGCTGATTCTTTTTTATAAGATAGCTCCAACTCAAACATATGTTTACAGATGCTCTGTATAAGATCTATTTTCAAGCTTTGCCACAGATTTCCAATTTGATTGATACCACCACGTTTTACCTTTTCTTTATATCTGCCACCAAGTTTTACCACGACAATGATGATCTGTTCATGGTAATAAATCTGTTCGCATTGCGCATGTAGCCAAAAAGGACACATGTCGGTCTCGTCTGCTTAAAGCAAATTCTAAAACATGCTCAGTCTGACCTCTACAAGGCTTGTGGCTAATTTTATTCAGCACTTCTTACTTTCAGCAATGCCTTCGTTCATAAAGTCTAGATTTGTGGAATGCACAACTAACAGTTATTCTGTACAGTTTCTTCCTTTTCAGCTGCAGATATTCAAAGCTTAAGAGATTATTTTATAGCCTAACCCTTCGTTATTCCTGACTATTCCGCTATGATCCTTGAAACTCATTTTAATGCTCTCCAATAAGTGTACTGTATTTCATTTAGGGGTATCAAAGTGAGGGGGTGTAATACTATTGCAAGTCACGCTGCTTTTTAGAATTGTATTTATTCGACAATTTTGAAAAACACTTATCATTTTCCTCCCCCATTACCATTCTACATTTGCTTTGTGTTGGCCTATTCTATAACGATTACAACAGAATGCATTAAAGTTTGGGACTTTAACTTGAACAAACAGGATAAAGTCCAAGTGGTATGGACACTTTTTGTAAGGTTTTGTGGATTTAACAGCCATTATATAAACATTATATTAAATTATGTTTGAATCATGAAATGGGCAAACCTTCTAGAAGCGAGAGCATCATGACGATCATGTCCTGCTGCAGGTCCAGGAGCTCCTTCAGTAATTCAATCTGACTGGAGTCCTTTTGGGAGCAGAGAAAAAACAGAGTAAATTACTCAGACCAGTGACGGCCTTCCTGTAAGGATTGTTCTGCACCCTTTAATAACCCCGAGCTGCATTTCAACCGATCAAGGCTGCTTCAGATTCTGCTGGGGACCAGACGGTCCCTCAACTCAACATCCATCCATCATCACCAGGGTTGATGTTATTTCACCGCCCAGGAGCAGATGGCTGGGTCACTCTGGCTCATTCAGGGTCTCTCTGGATCTTGTATTAACCATGCCATAAATCTAAACCTAACTTTGATGGGCTAAATTCAACCCCTGCACCTGTGCTTTGCAACATCCTGGCATCTAGTGTCAGACCCAGAGCCTTTGAGATGGTGAGATAAGGTCATACGTCAGTTAGCTGAACTGGCTGACGTGATGCTACTGCAGCAACAGGATGCTATTCTTGAGGCTGGAGGAACCTCTAGTGGTCATTTAGAAAACATTAATGCTGCTCAGGTTTTAATTTTAACTGCATCACTGGTTCCATATAAGCATTTCTTCGAGTATTTAAATTATAACTTTTACTGAAATGTCCCTATATATTCATATTATCACTTAAGAGATTTAATTAAAGCAAAAATGTTAAACAGTTTGTGTATTTACTGATAGAAATATGCAGTTTGCCTGACATTTGCAAGTATTTGACTATACTTTCAACCTTTAGAGAATAATGGAACAGACTTCCTATATGATGACTTTTTTAGCTGAATCTTTGCTATTGGGACTCTTTACAGATGGAGCATATGTAAAGAGATATGAAACATGTGAGGGAGTGGTGGCCTAGTGGTTAGAGCAAAGAGCTTCGGTCCTAGAGGTTCTGAGTTCAATTCCCACAAGCTGCTATTCTGGGTCCCTGAGCAAGACCCTTAACCCCCAATTGCTCCCCAGGCACCGCACAGTGGCAGCCCACTGCTCCCCAAGGGGATGGGTTAAGATGCAGAAGTGAATTTCTCCATTGTGAGATCAATAAAGTTAAATTATTATTATGTACAACGGTTTTCCTTATTTAAATTCAGCAATAGTAAAATAGTTATTTTCATCCTGCAAATACTGTCTATGAAATGGTTAGTTTTTCTGCAAATTATTTTTTTTTTACCAAAATGGTCTAGAAAGTGGTTTTCAAGATGACAACGGAAAACAATAAGAAATATTTAGTCACCTCTGACAAGTTCAAATTGATTTTGGCAGTTTTTTTGCAGCTGACATAAAGCAAATACCTGGGATAACTTCATCTGCATGTTGGCGAAGACGTGCAAGAAGCCCACGACTGCATCCCACAGCCTGCTGTGAGCCAGACTCTGCTGATTGCCTATGCATGGTCCCTGAAGAACAAAGCGTATGGTTGGCAAAGTAAAAGACAGACACGGCTAACCGTGGAGCAGTGTTGGGAGAAACTACCTGTATATACTCTGTCAAAGAGTTGAACACCTGTTTGGCGACCGACAGCGCTTTAGAGAAGTTCCTCTGGCCAGCTTCGTCAATGATATCCTTACCAGAATAGTACCAGTAGAAATCGCTGATGGATTCCTAAAAGAGGAACTAATCAGTTGGGTTTGTTTTGTTTTTATTTACAAGAGAAATGCTGGAGGTGTGTCTGCAACATTGTGCTACCTGGAGTCTCAGCAGGTAGTCAACTGTGCTTATGATGATATTGACTGTGGTGGTATTTCCTGTCTGGGTCCTCAGGAAATTCTGAAAATCTAAAAAGCACGTGGCAGAAAATTAAGCGTCAGAAATGAGTTAGAGTAAAGCACCTTGCAAAAGGATTCATATTTATCAGCCTTGTTCACATTTTGCCACATCAACTCTGATCACCTTCCCTGTCCCGGCAGAAGAAGAATCACCACAGCGTGGTGCAGACATTTCCGCCTTTCGCAGTTGGGGTGGTGACATAAAAAGTTAATTACAGTCTTGTTAAATCTGAACGTAATCATTCACAAGTTTGCTGTGTCCCCCACATGGCTTGTAGCAAACTGCAAACAGTAACTGTTATAGCTTTCCTTTTCCCACTCTTTAGGGAAGGAAACGTTTGTAGAGTTTGAGAAAATTCAAGGAGTGTTGAATGTCTTTCCTTGCAAAAGGGCCTGATTCACCCCAAATCAGTCACCTAAAACTAAAACAGATTTGGGCTTCATCCAACATTGAAATGTTGACATTTAAAAACACACTTACCATTATTATGACCCTCACAGAGCAGTTGCAGAAACCTAAAGAGATCCTTAGTGAACTCGTCATTTTGCAGAACCTTGGAACCTGAGAAGAAGACGTAAAACGATCTTTTTAGTTTAAATGTCAAACAGTCAGCGCTTTTACGTCAATCTACGCAGGCATACAAGCGTTCTTAACTTATGCCTCCTCATAAAGCTGCTATCCTGTTGTCAAACAACCTTAACTCTGGTGCACTACGCTGTTCAGAGCACACATACAAGGTCAAGTGCATCAATCCAAAAAATTAAAACGACACACGAAGAGAACTGAGCTTTGTTGTTCACGCCAACAAAGCGTTAGAAGACTCAACTCATATTTCACGCTGGTTAGTATTGTAAAAATCTCTATAAAGTAAAGGTCCCAAAGAAAAGAGCAAGCACTTATTTCTTCAAAAAGAAAAACAAAAAAAAACAACTACAACACTTCTATTAGTTTTAGGAGCCTGACACTAGAGAGTAAAAGAGCATGCATCAGTTTACTCAGTCCAGGGTTCAAATATGGAGATTGCATCGCATTCATGAAAAAGGAGGAGGAGGAAGGAGGAACTGGGAGGAAATAAGGAAGGGAAGAAAATAGGGAACTAGAGCAATCAAGATGTCGGCACAGCATACAATGAGTAGAATCTAAACCATGTATTTACCCCGCTCACTCACGTTGACTGGGACCGATGACATAAAAACATGATCAGAAGGAAACAAACAAACAAAACAAAGGCAGACATAAGCAAAGGAGAAGACATTGAAATTTTATCAGAATAGGTAGGAACAGGGGGGAAAATGATAGGACTATAGATATATAGATATATAGATATATAATTTACATACACTGACTGATTGGCAACACTGACATACAGGAAAAATTGTTACAGTCTTACAGAAAGTACAGGTTCCTCACCGGGCAGAGGTTTAGACAAAAAGACAGTTACCATCACTTATGCCTGATCTTATGAAGTGAAAATGAGCTGGGTTGTGTATGATATAAAGAAAAATCATTATACTGTATGCAATCCGTCGGTTTTTATCTAAACATTAGATGTGGATGTGCTTGTGACTGTGGGTTCTTTTGGGACTCAGACAGGACTTTGACATACAGTAGCGCAGGTTTGTTTGCAGGATGACATGACAACATGAAACAAGAAACACACATGGTATGGAAATGGACTTGAGCAATCACAAACCGAGGAGCAAATGTTCCTGCAAGCTAGTCTTGCCTTCTTCGTCTTGCAGTCATCTTGGAAACCATTATGGGGCTAAATCAAGCCCATCATGTGAGAAAAAGGGTTGGTTTACTGGGTGACAAAGCTACCAGCTAGGGTAAAGCAGATTGAGCAAGAAATTTGTTGATACAGAATGCTTTAAATGGTTTAATACTCTCTCTGCTGCTCAAATAAAACCACTGGTTTTATCACCTGGAAATAGTTTTCATTTTCATAAAAATATTGATGTATTAGGAGACCATAGGTGTATAGAAACAGGCCTGCTGGACTTTTACTATTGAGGTTCTGTCTGCAGCGCAGCGTTCAGCACTGACACAAAAATATGGATTAGTGGTCAATTTGTCTTGCCAAATTTAAATTAACTTTAATGCACTGTTCACAACAGTTTCAATTAACTATAAATCCCCCAGAGCAGGAACAAAAACAGCGCTGCAATGTTAAGGAAGAGCTAGGGTTGCAAGGAAGATTTTACCCCGTTTATCATCCTCACTTACTTGATCCCTCTTCAGTAACCATCCCCAGGCCTTCGGCTTTATTTTGCCTTTCAAATGCATTCAAATCCAGGACACTGTGTGAAAGAAAATATACAAATGAAACTTTTACAACACTGAATGTCAGCTGTCTGTATGTTCCCAAAATGTTCATCAACTTATTTGGGACATCTACAGAATTGGGGGGGAGAGAGGAAAATTAATCTACCATTAAAACTTCCAATTCGAGAGGTTTGAAGGCAATTGATCTGTTCTCAAAAGCAACATATTTTCTTGTCAACATTTTAAGTATCCATTCTGAATCCCTTAAGGTATCAAACGCTTATGGCAAACATTTCAAATGATCATCATCCTTTGAGGTCATATTTAAGAAACCGTCACCAGAAAATAACTGCAAGGCAACCGTTTACCATGTTTCAGGAATCCTAGACATCTATTGCTAAAATTACAGGCTTATCCAGATTCTAATGAACAGAGTAGTCATCTGTTTCAAGCTACAAATACAAAACCTTTTTTTCTTTTCAATTTATGGCAGGATATTTCCACAGTTTCAGGCAACAAACCAATACTTCCATACTTTTCCATTCTGTGTAGGAACCCTGATTTCTAAAATTACCACCGTTACAGAGAAAAGCAATTTTCTACCACAATTCCGTATCAAAAAAGCTACAAATTGATTAGAGCTCTGTAAAAATTAAGCTGCACAATTGTATTTCCATTACCTGCAGGACATCATCAGTCCGGACAAACTTTTGAAAAACCCCACGTCTCTTTTTTCCTTGAGATAATCCAGCATTTTCTGCATGACAATAAAAGCCAGATCAGTCGTTAAGCTGAAGTTGGTAAATGGTGAATACGAGAAGTGCTGCGTACTTGCTGGACCAGAATGTTTCCACCGTTGAGGACGGAGATGCCCAGTTTGAGGGTGAAAGTCACGGTGGCACCAAGTCGACCTGGGACGATACGTCACAGATGATCTTTTTAGAACGTGGCTGCTGCAGGAGAGCACACAGGCTTGTGTGTGTTTTAATACCTTTGCTGGCACTAATCATTTGAAGAACCATCTCCGCTGCTCCTCGATCGTGCAGTCGGGCTTGCTGATACAGCATCTTTTGTTTCTCCATTTCTTTTTCCTAATAGAAATCAGGGTTGTAAAAAAACAAATAAAAAACAATATTTAAACTAATAAAAAACAAAACTGAGAGATGGTAGTACCTCGAATGTTTTCTCTTTTCCCTCTTCTTCCTCTTCACCTTCAGCACAACTCTGAAATGGAAAGCAAAGATTAAACTTGCACACTTTGCAAAGCAGCATGCTGGAGCAGTGTAGGAAATGCCGTACCTTCGCCATCATATCAGCATAAGCGATATACAAGGGGTCTTCTTCCAATGAACTGATAAAACACAGCAATACATTTCTGTTTAGACTTTGCATATGTGACATTTGTATCTTATCTATAAATAATAACTTTAAGCCAATGGCTCCAATAACAACATTAATGAGGTCTCCCTTCCTTATAGAAAATATGGACAATTCCCACTTAACGCCCTCTTTATTGGTTGTTAAGAGCTCCAAAGCAATTATGCATCACAGATGGAGCCGCTTGTGCCGGTGCCAGGTGGCCAGGTGTGTGTCTGACTGTGTATCCACCTGCATTCGGTCAGAGCGTTGTGGCTGAAATGAAGGATGAGCTGGTGTAAAGGATCTGGTTGCTTTCGGACCTCCTCCTCTTCCTCTTCTTCCACTTTGGGCTGTGTTTTCTGCGCAAAGGGATCAAATCAGCATAGTAGCCAAAGCTGCTGCTTCGTAATTTCACTGAAAAGCCAACTCAACTGCGGAAGCATTAATGTCACAGCATGTCTCAGCAGAACACTTGATAACATGCGCCATGCAGGCCACATGCATGGAAAAAAAATTCTATACGCACAATCTGGCACACGAATGCATTCACAGATGGCCGTGTTGCATGTGGATGGAGTGAAGCATGGCTCTTTTGATACAGGTATTTAATAATATGAATATCCTGTGAATTTGCACACTGAAACCAGGCATGGGAGAGCTACTGTTATCA
The DNA here is from genome assembly GCF_011125445.2 of Fundulus heteroclitus. Classification (NCBI taxonomy): domain Eukaryota; kingdom Metazoa; phylum Chordata; class Actinopteri; order Cyprinodontiformes; family Fundulidae; genus Fundulus; species Fundulus heteroclitus. The sequence goes on along the minus strand of NC_046379.1, from coordinate 12,398,754 downwards.
AGGCATATAGAGGTTTTAAAAAAAGTTTCAAAACAGCTAAAAGAAGTTTAATACAATTTCCACAGTTCAAAGTCTATTTATGTTGGCAGAGAAAGTGACCTTCAGGTGTGTTGAACACAGAGTAAGTCAGCGCTTCTCCTCCCAACTTTTATTGTGCACTGCCAGTCTGAATGGCAGAAAAAGGCAATACTTCCTGGCTGTGAAACCCCCAGGCACGTGGCATGATGAGGAATCCACCTTTAGCTCTTATAGAGGAAATGCTGTTTTAGAACTACAATTGGAAAGCTATGAGCTAATAGCCTGACTAACTAAGCAGGCTGTTAAAGTCCTGCTGTAAAGAGCAGGCAAGCAAAAATAGATGATATCTGTGCAATGAGCATCTAAAAACTATTACAATATATAAAGTGTGTTTATTCTACATCTTTGCTTAAATTTATTAATCAAAATCATTATAAGAAACAAATATTTCAAGTAGTAATATCATAACTTATAACTATTACTTTATCTTATTTAGGCAGCTGGTGTCTTTCAAAGTAATTTTGTGTAAATGCTGTTATATTTTTGCTGAGGTATTTATTTATTTATTTTTTGACTCTTTGGCTGACTGGATCAACATAAGACTGTGTTTAGGACATCTGATGGCTTTATCTAATATAAAAGAAGATCTGACATTGTTTCAGTTCTCATTTATGATGGTCCCCAATAAAGACAGAGTTAAAATTGACAAAAACTGACCCGTTTGGTAATACATACAGCCTGAAGGTACAGAATAAAACCTTCTAAAAATGTGTTTTGTAAAATATCATTATTATTATTTATAAGTGCACATTTTTAAAAAATTATTTTTTCCCGTTTTCTATTATGTGTTAAGGACTTTAACACAAAAAATAAACGTGCAGTGCTATTTTTCTTTTTTTTTATTGCGGTCGTAGTTTTGAATCTAACAAAAAATGAAGGAATTGCTTCAGTCTTGCATCAAAGCTCATATCTCTATCATTAATCTATTCTTTTTAAATTAAACAAGAAATGGTGGTTTTCTTTACTTAGATGCATCTGGTGAATAAGGAAAAACATTCAGTATTTCACCTGCCGAACACGGATTAAGGAAAGATTGAATCCAAACCTCAGTTTGAGTAATTGAGTCTCTGATTTTGCTGTTATACTTGGCGTATGACTTGTGAAAGTCTCGCAAAGCATTTTCATGTTGTTTTTCACATTTCTGCAGATCTTTTTTTTTTATTTCACGATTCAAAGCGATATGTACTGTATATATCTGTTTATTTTGCTCTATGCCCTAAAATATCTTTACTTTTTGTCTTTTGTGCTTATTGTTTACTTATTTTTTGTTGGGTTTCTGAGATGATTTCCTCCAATACCCAAGCCTTTTTATGCCTTTCCTTTTTTCTAATCAAGGGGTAGAAATACGTTCAGCTTGTTGCACAGATGATTAAATGCGCTTCTTATTTTTCATGTGTATGTGTGAAGCTACAAAAACTGCAACGGTAATGTCTGTTTTTGAGCTTCAACTACAAAAGAAAAGATGATAAATGGATGACTTTTATTTATTAGTACACAAAACTGAGATAAAAAGACAGACTTTCTAAACTTAACCGGTAAGTCGAAGCATTGTGACGGGATGCTTCCTTACCTGTGTTTAACAGAACACAGCGAGTCGCCCTGACATCAGCAGAGATGTCATGCTTACCTGGAATCTCTCCACTACATGGATAACCAGGAGTGACTCCGTTACACAGAGGGACAACGGCATGACACTGACAAGACGAGGACTGTCGCATAAAAGCAATGCACAGCTCATAGGTGCCGACATGAGGAGGACCGGGGAGGTGGGAGGCACGACTACTTACTGCGAGGTCCTGCACCAGCTTCTCCTCAAAAGAGTACTCCTCTGTTTCTATCCATATGCTTTGATATGCCAGAAGAAAGAGGTTAATAGAGCGATGCCTAGCAAGGGATAAGAGGAGATTAAGGCTGGGTTAGACAGGAAGGAAGACGGCAAAGGAGGAAAGGTCCCTTTAAGAGGAGGTCGATGCTGGTTAGTTCAGGGTACTGGCACATCCAGCTGGTCTCTTTACATGTACAGGCTGCCAACCAACGTTGTTTTTATTTAGAAGTTCTTAGCCACTAGTTGAAGTACACATGGAGAAGGGTTTTGCTGAAAATGTTACGAGTGCAACAATTTATACAGAATAAATGTGTGGATGACTCTCAAAAAAAATTGTATTCAATTGAAAACTCTTTGCTATTAAACTGTGGATTTCCACTGCTAAGAGTAAACAATGTAAACAACACATATTCAATTTAATTATATTCTGTTGTTTTAAACAATGTAATACTGTAATAATAATGATAATTCAATTATTGTGCATCTTTGTACCACATGTTGTCCTTCCACTCGCATTTCCATCAAAATGAGAACGGCCTGCTGCGCATGACAATGACAGGACAGCTGTCAAACTGTATAGTCAGCAGTCTTCTTTATGCGTTTATTGGCTATAACAATTATTTGAATTTCGTATATTCATACCATATCTATTCACAACAGAGAGAATAAACAGAAGAACAGCAGCTCCAATTTAGGTCCAATTATGCAGCAGTACACAATAAATCTAAATCCCAGCATTACAATCCAATCCCATGGACTGATCATACTCAATGACGCACAGTCCACTCTGATCCTAAATGTTATAAAAGACAGTCAAACTGAGTTTATGGTGACATTTGGCCAATATAAGTAACCCTAGACAGTTGCATCAAGTCACTGACTTAGCAGCAATCCCTCATACCGGGCAAGATGTGCCGAAATGGACAACCACAAATGCACTTCCTTTCTGATAGCAACAAACCTCCAGAAGAACCTGTCTCAGTGTTTTACCATCTTAATCAATTACTAGAAAGAAAATTACTTATTTGTGATATATTAATCTATTGAGATGCACCTTATCCAAGTTTTTTCCAACTTTATGAAGAAAACATAAGAACTTAGGTTGAAAAACTGTTTCTAAAAAAAAAAATCTAAGAACTAAAATTGACTACATTAATATGTGAATCTTTAATAAAAGGCTACACTAAAGCATTTCATCACTTGTGTATTTTAGAGAAGCACACAAAATTACATTTTACACACCATCCCAGTGAAGCAGCACTTTCAGACTGAGCTTGTCACTGTAAATGTGTGGACCAGTGGAAATACCAGAGGTAACCTGAGGTAGAAACTGTGCCCGGAGGGAAACAAGCGTAGCCACAAGCCAAAGAGCAAGGCTAGGTTAGCACTTCTTTACCGTCAGCACTGAGAGCAGACTGTCATAGTCTGTGTTCTCATGCATTATCTCCAACCAAATGTGTCGGTAGGAATTCATGAAGTAATTATTATTTTTGTGCCTGAGGGGGTGAGGCAGAGGTACAACAGAGCTTGAGATAGCGGACAGAGCAAGAACTGAAAAGAGAGACAAGAGAAAAGATGACATCTGCAGAACATAATACGTTACAAAGCAGCTTCATTTCCTCACTTCTCATTTAAATATCTACAGGAAAATAAGATGCCTCCGCCCTGTGCGTGACATACGGTAATTATTACATAGACTGAGTCATATTTTACTGTCAACATTTCAGAATAAATGACTCATGCTGTCAGGCAGGCGGGCGGGATCTGAGCACATATTGAAGACGGCCACCCTGAGGTATTGGGCTTGTTAATTGTTTTTCCTCAAAGCGGCAAGCACTCTGCCTGACTTCCTCTGATTGAGTTACAGAGCAGCAGGCCATAAAATTACCACTGCCCCTACTTTCCTTCTCTCGTAAGACAATAACAGCTGTAGGCTACGCGTGTATATTCCAAACAGAGAGAAGCAGAACGTAAATGCAGGGTCAGGAACCAGGACGAGGAGAATAAGAGCTGTGTGAGAAACAGCGACAGAAGACATTTTAGTGGAAAATTATTCCTAAAGCATATACTGTACTTTTTCTAATCTGTTCCAAGCACCAGGGGACTACCTGTAGTGTTTTACCGTTGACTGATTACCATTAAAGTGGATTGGATGGCGACCTTATACAGAGGAGGGGGATGGTGAATGTCTTTGGTGTAACTGTGCACAGCAGTACCTTGGTAGATTATAAAGCGGGGCCATTCGGAAGCAGGCAACAACCGCTCGCTTCCTCTGTTTCGAGAGCAACTTCTGCCACACGCACTTCTTGGATCTCAGTGGCTGCTCCACCTAAAGAGGGTAAATAAGTGTTAAAAGAGCAGTGTTTTAAGCCATATGGATAAAAAAAGGCTTATGTCCAGCGTGAGTCAGAAGTAAAATTACATTCAGCATCGGCACAAATAGAATGATTTTGGGCTTTTAAGGGGGCATTGTTTTTCTTTTTCCTGGAAGGAATTGTGAAGCATGGAACCTCAAAGAAGTTTAAAAACAGGAACTGTATGCAAGTTCTGGTATAATTCTGGTTGGATATTTGACCATCGTTCTTCTCAAAAATGGACTAGTTCATTTATAGTTTCGTGACATGGATCCTGATTTTAAGTACAGTCCATAAATGTCCAACAGGATTGAGGTCAGAGCTTTGGGGATGCCATTTAGAAACCCTTCCAAAACCAGCTGTCAATGCATGTTTGGGATTCTCGCCATGTGCCTGTGAACAACACACTGTGTGTCCAAGTGTCCACCAAAGTTCCCAAATTCTTGCTATCAGAAATACCAGAAATTGGTGATGTGGTGCAGCAACAATCCAAGAACCGTCACAGTCAGATAAGAAAGATTAAGCTTTTAGACTATAATACCAGACCCTTTAAAAAGATTCTACCCACTCTGGTAAGAAGAGTGGACATATGTCCTGCCAGATTTAAGACAAGACCTTGTGGATGACGACAGAAAATGTTTAGACTCTGCAATTTTGAAAAAGATATTTATTGAAATATTAGTGTGGGTGCATGTATGTACGTATTTAACCCAAGCCCCTGGATTTGTCTACCTTACTCTGCTCACACGCGCGTGACCCAATCCTGTCGTCTGGACTCTGATTTAGCCTCTGCCATCCTGCCAGACACCTCTGCAGTGAGTAAGCCAACTGTCTTCATTGCCAGGCTTCCTGCTTGCTCCTGTAGATCACCTCTGACTGTCTCTTTTAAATAAACCTTTCAAGAGTAACACCATGTCTGGCTTAAATTTCAGGTGTCCTGTCTGGTCTGGCATAACAAAATAATTGCATTTAGATCCATGTTGTCCGTATGTACCCCTCTAACTATCACTACATAGTTTCACATAATGCAAAGTAATGATAAAGCCTACACATACGTGTTGCAAAATGTTTAATAATTGTCTATGCCTTTCATGATTAACACAACCTCCTTAGCACAACAGCTTGCTTCTATTGAAATCCTTCCAACTGTCCTTCAAAAATAAAATTGTTCCACATCCGCCAAGGTGTAATCTTGCGTTTATTTTTGACCTGTTCCAGGTTAAAGATGGCAGCAGAAATCCTTTGGATTCGATCGACCACTCGTTCAGGATCAGGTGGGCTCTCAATCCTCATCACAATGTCCTTATAAAGGTTCAGTTGCCACCGCACAGCAGGGTCCTCTGACTGAAAGAGAATATCACACAATGTTGTAAAAACTAAACAAAGCATTAGACAAAACCTAGATGAATCTGTAGAACTGCTTGTACCTTTTCTCGAAGGTGCAGATTTTGACGTATGTGGTCCTTAACCTCCTCATCTGTATCTTTCTGTTAGTCAGAAACAGAGAGAGAGAGAGAGAGAGAGAGACAGAGACAGAGAGAGAGAGAGAGAGAGATGTGCTATATAAAACATACAGGATATAAAATGTCAGCCAGCACCAAAAGGTTCAGCAACGCTATTTCAGAAAATGAGGTCACAAAATATCGAGTCTGAAGGAGCAGAGAAGGCAGAAGAAATTCAGATGACATTTCCACTTTCCTCCTGAAAATAAAAGGTATCATTGAGTAAGCCATAACGGTACATGGTAAAAATGTGTAGATGAGATGTTGCCTTTATTGCTTATAATGAGGGACATGGATGCCTTACAGCAGCAACACCAGTAATTTACTGAAGAAGCAATAAAATTGCATAAATAGAAATAAGTATAACACCAGAAATAGTATTAAACTACAGTAGTACAAATAATGTAAAGGCACATAATGATGTAGGGTCCAATGAAAGTGACAATGGTGTACTAATGTAGACTCAGCTATATGTATCAGTAAGTACTGTTACTGTTAAGTATGCCAGTACTGATATTTTCACCAAGTACAGGAGAACTACACCTTTTCCTGTTTTGTGAGTAAAATTATTACTTTAAGGGGATAAAAGAAGCTAACTTTTTTTACGGAACAAGAAGAATAGAAATCGAAAAGATCTAAAATGCAGGAAACAAACAATAATGCCCTATATTCAAATTTCTGTATATTGCTTCACTTTTAGTGCTCCCTCTTTACAGTGCCTTCCAAATATATTCATACACCTTTGAATTTTTCATTTTGCCATGTCAACCCCCCCCCCCCAAAAAAAAAAAATAAAATTATTACATTTTATTCAGGTTTTAAACGACAAACCAATAAGGTAATGTGAAGTGGAAAGAACTGATGCAGGTTTTTGGAATGATATACAGGTAAAAACCTGAAAAGTGAGCTGTGCAGCTACAATCAGGGCCATTTGCTCTGAAACCCCTAAAATAAAATACATTGTGTTTAGCTTCCTTCAGAATTCACCAATTTAGTGAATGGACTTTCTCTGTGTGCAATTAAATTTCAGCTGTTCTGTGAAAGAGGTTTGTTAGAGAACAAGTGAAAAATCAGTTTCACAAGGAACACAACAGACACGTTAAGGATATAGTCGATACGTTTAAAGAAGGGTTAGGTCGCAAAAGCAAAATAATACCCCAAGCCTTGAACATCTCACAGATCTCTGCTTAATCATTTGTCTTAAATCAGAAAGTATGTGGGAAAATCTGTTAATTTTGCCAAGACAAGGCATGAACCTAAGCTGGGGGGCCAGAAAGGCAAGCGGCTAAGAAGTCGATGGGGAACTGGATGAGATGCAAAGACCCCTGTTAGAATGTGCTAACCACACAACTGTCGGTCATGCACTCTACAACTCTGGCCTTGTGCAAATTTGACAACAAGAAAGCCCTGTTCACAGAAAATTGTCAGATTCTCTGTTAGTATTTTACCACAGGCCACATAGTGAACAAATCAAGCATGTGGAAGAAAATGCCCTGGTCAGATGAGGCCAAAATGAACTTTGTGGCCTACATGCAAAATGTTGTGTGTGCCAGAAAATGACACAACCCTAAACACAGCATCCTAAGAGTAAAACACAATGGTGGTAGGATCCTGCTGTTCTTCAGCAAGGATGGAGAGGTAGTCCAGAGTTGATGCAAAGATGGGGTGAAGCTAAATGCAGTGCAAACAGGCTTCAGATATCTGACTTTTATCAGAAAACATTAATAAATGAAAATGAAGCATTTTCAATAATTTTATGCAGTAGATTGTGCTGGTGTGCCTTGTGAGATTCCAATAAAAAGCAATATATGTAAGTGTTCAAGGGATATCTAGCATTCTGCAGTGTTGTTCTGTAAAGGTGGCACTATAACTGCGCTGATAAAAAAACAATTATGTATTTATTTATTTTTTGCTATTACGGAAGCCATTTCCATCTCTTAGCATCGGTGCTCTCATGTAATTGTTTTGAATGCTTTCTCACCATGAGGTAGCGGGTCTTGGCGAGAGAAATCAGCTCCTGATCCCCAGGGGTGCACATGTTGAGACCGATTGGCAGCATCTTCTTCAGAGCAGCGACGATCAGTGACGTCTGAATGGAGTAAAACTCGCCGCGCCTCTTCTTATGTTTCCTCTCCTGGTCTTGTCCTCCAGACTGAAAAGTTCAGCATGACACGCTCAAAAAAAACAAGCCGTGACAAATGAAACCTAGAAGCTTTATTTTTCTAATTAAAAGCTGCGTTCAAAGGTAGTTGAGATCGACCAAAGTGCAGCTCATTGTTGTATTTAAGAGAATCCAATTTCACAAAGCGCTTACTGAATGCAAAACTCCAGTGAAAAACACCTAATTCCATATAAACATTAACGCATATTGAAAATACTGTATAAACACCGACAAACACACACGTACACAGCCTAATTACAGACTGATGACAGAACGGACAAATATTCTACAACTATTGACTAAAGACAGAGGTGTATCACCATCAATCAACTACAAACACAGACATAATCACATAAATGCGCTGGAGGAGGGCAGAGCTCTTTAACACCAGATGAACTGTGTTCGACCCATACAGCAGTGAGGGATGAACAAATTGACCATGTCACGCACAGTGAGAAATGGAGGCCACAAATAACCGGGTAACATAACATATAACTACACTTTAGACCATATAGCACATCGCGCACAAGCTATTGGCTCTCTGCTTGGCGAAAAGCACATACAAGCCAATAAGCTGGCAGGTTAACGGCACATGCACTGCATCACTCTACCTTTTCCTTAAAGGACTGTTTGAGTTAGAGGGATAGAGAGAAGACAGACAGAGAGAAGCAGTTAGGGGGAAACGGGGTGAGAGGGCAGTTAATAACGGAGGCCCAAAGTCCTCCTCATACGGACATGCAGTGCAATGAAAAAACATTTTATTTTCCTTTAAAGCGCCGTACCAGACAGATGTATCGCAGCTTAGGAATGGAAGTTAGTGTTTGTTTCTGGTAATAACCGTGCACATGTTTTTCATATTCCTACAGGCACACAATATACACACATTTGAAAGATTTAATAGATCACACAATCTGCCGAAGGCTCCACACTTGTATGCCGTTCAAATTTTTACAGCCGTATTAAGATTTCGAAATCCTCTCGGATGTGTGTGTATTGTTATAGGCGATAACGCCTGTGATGTCTTTATAGCATTTTCATGTTAACATATGAGCACATGTACGGTTAAAAGGATATTTTTTTACATGGCAGAGAAGATGTTAACATGTGTCCTCCTAACGGCCATGTTTATAATGTGTTTGCTCTTTTTACACCTCATGGAAACAGTGAAATGTACGATTTGCTTTTTTTTTTTCTTAAAGATCATCAGTCTGCTGCATGTAAAGTCCAGAATGTTAACTATTAAGTCCATCTCTCAGACGAAATTTGGCAGCAAAAAACAACAACATACCTTTGACATCTTTGTTTTATTGTCTCCGGTCAAGAAAGAAAGGTTGTTGATTTCGTTCTGCACCACAAAGTTTTGCTCTTCTCTCTTAAAATTCTGAAAAATGGAAATAATAAATGTTATCATTTGTCTTCATACTCCTTGAGATTTTTTTTACCTTTTGTCAAGTTACGTTAACCTTACAAACTGACAACCCAACTGTATTTTATTGAGATTTTATGTGACGGACCAACACAAAGTTGTGCGTCACTTTCAAGTGGAAGGAAAATGATCTGCAACCCACGTAGGTCAATACTGTAGAACCACACTTTGCTGCAATTACAGTTGCAAGTCTTTGACGCCTATTATTCTTTGCAAAAAAGCTCAAGCTCAGTCAGACTGGATAGAAGTATAAGAATATCATTTGATCTAAACCATTTCAATGTAGTTCTGGTTGCGTGTTCAAGAGCTATCAAGCTATCAAGGTTTTTTTCCCCCTGGGATTGCCTTGAATTTAGCTCCGCCTACCATAACATTTTGTCAGGCCAGATTCTCTATCTCCTGCTGGAATAAAGCATCCCCACACCATGATGCTGCCACCACCATGCTTAGACCATGGGAAGGGTGGATTCAGGGTGATATGCAGCAGTCATTTTCTGGACTCTATATATTATTAAGGTGACTTTTGAAGACAGTTGCAGTCAAGACAGCAAGCTACTCCTGAGTGCAACAAAAACACAGGATATGATTCTGGACTTCAGGGGACTTAAGCCCAACTTTAATATACTCGTCAACTTAGATGGTCAACAGGTGAAGCTACCTGCGAGTTCACATTGGTCACAGTCTCATTTGGACAAACAAGAAAAGATCCAGAGACTCCAATTACTAAGGTGCCAAAAAAAAAGGATAAGCTTTCGCGTCACTACAGAAAATAGAAAATCGTTCCATAGAATCGGCAAAAGACTTAGGATCACAACGTCAAGCTAACCCAGGAAACTCATATCAATCTCCTGAGACACTTTGATGGCAGGCGCTACAGGGCAAATTTCAGGATTCTGGACAGCATGCCTCATTTACATTTCAAATAGAGCAAATAACAACATTGGATTCTATTTAATGTATGATATAGGTTGAATAAAGATGCATTGGAGTTGATCATTTACATGTGACTTGCACCAGAGGATGAAAATCTCTGCGACCATTCTGAAGAGCTCATTGGAGTCTGAATCTGGTTCTTTCAGCCACCTAGACCTGCAAAAGAAAAAGAAAAAAAAGTTATTCACGTCTTTCTCCTTTCGATTTGGGTAGTAAAATCTCAAACATGAAAGATTTATTTCACCTGTTGTTGTCCACATAGCGGATAAGCATGGGGTAGAATGCATAGAGATCCCTGCAGAGCACAGCAAACTCATCTAAAATAAGCAGCTCAGCCTCCTGAGTGTCTCCTTTACAGTCCGCCTTCAGAAGCTCCTCTTCAGCCACAACTTTCACAGTCTTCTTCTTTAGTTTCTCCAAGGTGGGCAGGAAGTGGCTCTTCAGCAGGTCTGCGCGGGCCTTACTGATGATGGGTTGCACATAGACTGAAGAGCGGCAAAAGAAGATACAGATTTTAGTCCTTATGATCAGCAATCAAGTGACACTCATTATATTTCCTAAGTATAGACATTCTATCAGTACCTGCAATTCTCTTCATCCATGAGGCCTCGTCAATGCCCAGATTGTTATTGAGGATCTTGAGGATGTTGCCGAGAATGAGGCTGAGATGCTCGGAGGTGACAGTAGTGCAGCAAATGCTTCCAACACTGACAGCCTGATTTTCAGGGCCCTTCTCCCACCAGTAGGACAAATAGTTGCACAGCATGGGCAGCACCACCTCAATGACGTGGGGCATTTCAGTGTACCGCGCTCCGGAGTCTGCCATGTCATTGATGTCTTTCATAAGCCCATCAAGCCGCGGCATTCCTGGACACATCTCCTCAACCGACTCTCGTATTCCCAAGACTAAAACACCGAAAGGGGTTTCACTCACACATGGTTACAGCAACTCTAGTACCAACAGGTTCTGCAGTTTGTACATACGACATTTAATAATGGAGGTCCTTTCTCTGTAATAATAAATGGCTGACTTTTATTATCAATTTGTTGCTCACCAGCTCGATCTCTGGCACTCTTGGTATTAAAAACAGAGCTGGGGTTGTGCGTGTTGAGCTTTGGCTCCAGGAAGGCTACAGGCATGGCGCCAGCCAGAGTGGCCAGACACTGACCGAGAGCTGGCAGCTGCCTTGGAGATACAAAATTATTAAAATGGTAATGTTTTTTTTATTTTTTTATTTATCTTTTATGCTAAATTATTCTCTTCAGTTCAAAATTTAAGCTGAGGATACCTTTCTACGTAGATGTTCTTCCCAGTGCCAAGTGCATAGAGGCTGGTCAGGATTCTATAGCAGGACACTTGGACATCATCCACTAAAAAAAAAAGAGTGAGACTAAATTACACAAAAAAAATCCACGGGTGGCTGCATGTTAAACACATATATTTAAGAATATCTAATTAAATCCTCTATGTAGTCAAGATTGAAGTGCATCTTAATAGACTTAACATCTTTATTACTTTGAACCTATGTGAACACATTTTTTTGTAGAGCTCTTACATGCAAGAACTGTTTAATCAAGTGTTACAAAAGACTTCACGTTTTTTTCCAGCGTCAAAACCAAAGAAAAAAAGAGCCCACCCCCCCTTTGATCATTTCCTTCTCTGTCAGGACTCACAAAGCAGATCTATTCCAAAGTGGTGCTGAGTGATGTGCTCAAACAGAGCAGTTAGGATGGGAAGCAAAGCCACCGTGGTGTAGTTGATATTCTGCGACACGCCTTTCATCTGTGAGCGAGAGTGAGTGAACTTCCCCAGCTTCAGGTTCTCAAAGGTCTTTTCCAGGTCCTCTGCTGCGTTCTCGAAGAACGTCCTTAGCCCCACCCGGACCTGCTCCGAGCTTGACTTCATCACTGTCCTGTTAGATAAAAATAAAAATACAAATAGCATCAAAAATGAGTCAAAGCAAAGAAACTGGTATGTAAAGGCCTGTGTGTATAGCATAGATACTACTTCACTGCAATTACTGCAATCCCAGTGTCTAAAATGGTTAACATACCCAGGCATTAGCCTGTCTGTCCAATCACTGTGTCAAAAACATTAATTATTCAGGGAACGGGGAGAAATTCTAAATTCAAGGTGAGTCTGCCATTTCTAGAGCTCAGAAATAAACTCCATGAAACAGCACAATGCATTAATGTGATTAGTGTGTTCATTTTCGGCTTTTCACACCTCCGAACATAAGTAAATAAATTACCCATTGTGAGGCCTTCATGTGGCAGGGAAAGAAGACTGGAGAGACATGAAACGCTTCTGCGGGCATCAATTGTACCTCTTCAGCATAAACAAGACACCATAATGCATTGCTGGTTTGGCCTCATTATGTATGAGCCGTATTAACAAACAGTACACCGTCTCTAAAGAGCATCATGAGCCTCAGGCAACAAGTGCTGCATGAAAAGGGTTCTGTCTTATTTTAATGTCAGTGGAAACTCTTTATTAATGCCGGTGTCTCCCAAAAGAATTACGACTGTCTGAAAGAAAATACTGGAAAACTTATGAGCTATTAGGATGCGGGTCGCATTAGATCCACTTAGTGAAGAAAAGGTGTCAATGACTTTCAAAATGGTTCATGGTTAACTCTCCAGGATTTCTTTTTTTTTCTTCTTTCAAGTAAAACACTCAATGCGGCCAAGTTTCTTGTGTGCTTTGAGCCCGGCCTAATTTGGACCCACCTGGTGTCCAGAGTGTGTGCCAGGATGTGCAGACAGCTGACCATGGTGGTGGAGTCACTCCCTATAAGGCAACACGAAAGTCATTAGCGTTTATACACAGCAGCATTTTATGTCGACCTCTTTTGGCTCGTAAAATCATTTTTTAAATTAAAAAACGAATTAACCCTATAACTCCAAATGTATCATTTTTGATACAAATATTAATGAGACCTCCACCTCTTCAACAGTCAGTATTTTTCTGAACATACAATTTACAAAGTACAAATGAACATATTTTACACACCCTATATATATGTAAATGAAAGAAAACATAAGGACATTTTTTTTCTTGTCTTGCGTATCAATGACAATACAAAGAAAATTTGAAAGCCTGACTTTTTTTCTGTTTTTTTTAAAGCAACCAAAAAATATATTATTTTTCAAAATATGAAGTTTACTCACAATTACCTGAATCAGGCTTTAGAGGGTTAAGTTGTGCAAGAGGTTCAAGTCATTTGGACTCAATTTTTGTGCTCAGTTTATTAAAAAAACATGCATCAAGTGAAACATCGCCACGTTTTAATGTAAATCTGGTTTTCATGAAACATTGTTAGTTGCTTTAATCATATATATATATATATATATATATATATATATATATATATATATATATATATATATATATATATATAAAACCCTTAGACTGCCCATTACTAAGGGGTGGATCTGTTTCAGTTGAACTTGCATGTTGTCTAAGCCATTACAAGGCCTTTGTTAGGCAGTAGTATAAAGCTTGGTACTCCACATTACTCCAGACTTTTTGAATTGAGAAAGCTTCCTGGAAATGAAGCGAAACGTCTTCAACTACGGAAAACAAGTCCAGTTGCTTTGTTTTTTACCTTTTTTTTTTTGGAATGACCATGACCTGGATGACTAAGAATCATTTATCAGCATAAGGTAAAATACATAAAACGTTTGCAAAACTACTGATTGAAAAAAAGTACCAAACAAAGTAATTTATTTCACTGATTTTCCATATCACATGGAAATCAGTGAAACAGAAATAACTGTTCACAGATGTGGATGACTTCATTATGTCTGGATTATGTATTCACTGGATACACAAATCCAACAATAGAGGAGGGAAGAGCTCCCCCCTAAACAAAGGAGGGTTGTGGCTTTGATTGGCTGGAGACACTGGGCGAGGGGTCCCAATAAGCCCGGTCTGCTCTTTACGGTGCAGCACAGATCTAGAACAAACAGATGTTAACCCCCAAGAGCACACCGTCACACATAGATGGACACCAAGCTTGCCAACTGTGAAACTGAAAGAAAACAATACATAATTTTCAAACCATTTCACCACTGAAAAGCGTGGTGGGCTTTTGTAATAACTCCCACCAAGTCTATCCTTTGTAGAACTGCCTTTTACTGCAATTACACCTGCAAGTTTTGGGGTACGCGTCTACTAGATCACTGGGTGTAGTCTAGAGTTGTTGTCTGTCTGGATGGTAAACTGCCACTCCTATTCTCAGCCTTTAAGAGGTTTTCCACCAGGATGATCCTGTATTTAGCTCCAACCATCTTCCTATCGACTCTTCTCCTGTCCCTGCTGGAGATGAGCGTCCCATCGGCATCACAATGCCACCAAATGATTTCACCCTGGGAAGGATGTGTTCAGGTTAATGTGCAGTGTTTTATTTGTAGGTCAAAAATGTATTTTGTTTTCTGACCTGTTTTCACATGCTTACTATGACCCTTACATGGCTTATGGCAAACTCAAGAAGTACTCAAGGCTTTCTTTTAACATTTTTTTTTCTGTTACTTGTCCTTATAACAGGTCCTCCACCCGAGCCATAGATGATTGCAGCTCCGGCAGTCTGCAGTCCATACCATGGGCCTCTCAACTGCTTCTCTGATTAATCCCCTCTTTGCCCAAACTGCCAGTGCAGGGGATAGCCATATCTCAGTAGGTTTGCAGTTTTACAATACTTGATGGATTGAACAGTCCTCTGTGACAAAAGGCTGAGATTTTGTTTTGTTGCCTCACCCTGCTTTAAATAAACCTTTTCAAAACGTTATCCCTGACCTGTCAGAAAGTGTTAATTGGTCTTCATGAGGCTGTTTATTTACCTATTTTCTCTAACAAAACCTCACATAAATAACATTAACACAGACTATTTCATATTCAGGGAACTTCCGAGGTCAATTGGTTGCGGCGTGCTTTATTACAGCTGAATGCACTGCATGCTTTTTATTTATTTTCATTTACGAAAGAAATTTGAAAACAAGTTATCCATCCCCTGCTAATTCACAATTATGCACCACTTTGCGTGTAATAAGGTTCTTGATGGGATTAATTTAATCCAAATAGTTTATTTTGTCTCTAACGTTTTGCTTCTCACTACAGAAATCTCACCTGGTAAGAAAACCTGAGGTAAGTTTTTATTAATTTTTTCGTATATGGTGCAAGTGGTGACCTGCATAGGGGCAGCAGGACACATTGTGAATTTATGACAGGCATGATATCTGTGTGCTTAATCTAAAAATATCAGAAAGGGCTGCTAGGAATGCAATAACAGTTGGCTAATAAAATCATATTCAATAAACGAGAACATTTGTTAAAAGTCCATTTATTTTAGTAGCCTAATTTACTATGTGAAACTTATTAATTAGATCAATTACACAGAGTGAAGCTTTCATCCTTTATTTCAGTTAATAAAGCAGTTATTAACTGAAATAAAGGATGAAAGTTAATAATTACATCAAACCAATTAAAAAATGAATATAGGCCTAATAAAAAGAATGTTAAATACCTGCTTAAGAGTTGTTATTTACTCAAGGCATTTTAATCTGAGCTGCGAGCCTCATCAGAGCATATATTCTAATTTATTGAACATAACTGTAAATCTAATTGTTCACTGAGAACATACTTTGCATGCCAACATAACTTTTATTTTGTTTTTGTTATGCTTTTTGTGTTCTTAATTAGTTTTATGTTGTTGCTCTGTTTTTAATTGCATTTTGAACCTTGCTTTTATGCAATCGTTACCCCAACTAGGGGAAGACATCTCAGATTAACTTGTGCAATAAATTCTGTAGGGTCTTGACACTCAACACTCGTCCATGCAAAAATAAACAAATTAAATGACTTTCACCTCTAGGATGGAGTCTCGCAGCAGTAAATGTTTAAACCTGGCAAAGATTATAGCGCTCAGAATACTAAAGATCACAGAGAAAGTTGGAAGCAGGTGAGAAAATAAGAAGGGAGGAAAACTTTAGATTCATGGCAACTGATGTCATCGCAATATTTACCAATGATTTTAGCAGATCCGTTCCCATCATACAGCCTTACCTTTTAGGTCCAAAAGAACATTTACAGGTAGACGTTCTTATTAGTTGTTAAACAAAAGATTGTAGGGTATGATTTATAAAGGCTGTAAGGGAAAAATAATAACACATATGCAAGCATATCACTGACTAATAAGTATCAGCTTACCAAAAAGAGAAATCCTATGTCTGACAAGAGCTGCCAGTTTGCAAAAAAGGCTGGAGCAGGAAGAACAGGAACAGGGAGAAAATCAGAAAATGTACAGTGACTCACAGAAATAAAGCGATTGAGATTTAAGGCAGAAAACATGTAATGAGGCACACTAATATCATGTCAGTAAATGTGATAGTTGCTACCTGGCAACCATCTCCTTCTCTTTGTTAGAGGCGTAACCACTGCTGCTTAGATTCTTGTTGGGAGAGGAGAGGAAATACAGAGAGTGGTTCTTGAAGTATTGATCGATGAGTGGGAGAAGAACCTGAAGACCAACAATAAGCATGAGACCAGCTCCATAGCAATAAATACAAGATATAATCAATATATATTTAGATTTTAGTATTTGTTAGATTTCCTTACTTTGGCAAAAAACTTGATTTCTTGTTCATGAGGTGACCGGTCTGTTTTTCCGCTGGCAGCCATTGCCTCTGGATTGAGAAACTATGTTTTATTTTTAAGCATAAAAAATACAGCAAATCACTTTTAATGCTGCGTTACAGTATCCTACCTAAGTGGGCGATGAAGTCCTGGGCTGAATCGACGTACTTCAGCAGCTTCTTGAGGAATTTATAGGAAAACCTTTTTTCCATGGAAGAGGAATCCTGTTCTAGGTCCTTCAACCCTCTGAAACATGAGACCCTGCCTGTTAATTACCATTCTTAGACCAATTTATTCACTTTTGATAGCATTTAATAAAGCAGTCCATCAACCCGTGAGAGTTATAAAGTGCTGCTAAGCCCGGTAACATAATCACGCCAAACTGACCTTGTGATGCTGTAGCCATTGATTTGCAGGAAGCGAAAAAGGTCCAGGGCCTTCTCTCGATCACGGGCCTTCTCCTTGGCTGTCAGTGTGTCATACGGCACCAGCAGAGGATGTGTTCCTCCTCCTGAAATGACAAACGGCCATGTGTTCAGACGGTATTTCACTCTCTCGCCACTCAACGTGTGAGGGTAAGCAAAGTGCCTTAACCTATTTTGTCAAGAACATTGTGGCACCCAAGCATATGTACAGAAATAGGTGAAAAAGACAACACTAACAAACATGCAGGGCCTTTAAATCCACCAAACACTCATACATAAGCAATCTTTTCCTGTCTGTTTGGCTGGTGTCTGTGTGCACTTTGCAATCCTAATGAACTTCATTAGCTATTCACCTCTGCTTCCAAGGTCACTTTTCTTCTTCTTAGCCCAGATGTTATGGTAATTCTCAGCAATTACTTCCACCATCCCCTTGGAGCAAAGACAAAAAGAGATAAACTAGGTGAGGAACTCTTCCCACCCACAAAACTCATTCACATTCAGGCCTGACTGCTTTGATCTTACATGCATCTGCAGGCTCCTTTGATTTGAAAAGAAAAGAAAAAAAATACTAAAAAGCTAATGTGGAGTTTCTCACCTGCAGTTCTCTGGACAAAATCACATTGCTCGTGTCTATCGGGCTGGGATTAAAGCCATTAGCCTGGAAATACATGAAGGTTCAAAGTGAGATAGAGTGAGCTTTTGCCAACAAAATAAGACTTTGATAAGACACAGATTCCAGCCTCAATAGCATTTCATAACAGACTACTCACTGATTAAAAAGTTTATATGGAAAGAGATTAACAACAAAATAAGTTATCAGCATGAATGCCAACAAGTGACAAAGCAATGAAAATAGCTAAGAACTAAAAACTTACAGTCATGTTTTTAAAAGTTAAGACGATAACAATTACTACTGAACAAATTGTGGAAACTGTCCCATTGAAGGCTAATAAAACAGGTTTTTACTCATCATTACAACTGTTATAACAGCGTTATTTACTTGTTTTCTAAGTTGATTTTGTAGTGTTTTACAGCACCTTGCTGTAAAACACTTCAAAAAGCAATTGCTGTAAAAGATTCAAAAGGTATTCATACATTTTGAATACCTTTTGAATCTTTAGTGAATAGTGAATTAACGTGAATTAACTTGTCTGTGTGTCTTTGTCCACATATAAGGCGCACCATCAATTTTTGAGAAAAATTAAGGATTTTAAGTAGAGTCCAAAAAATACAGTACTCCATTCCGTCAACTCTTACCAGCTCCCACTACCTTGCTGAAGAAACATCACCACAGTATGATCCTGCCATCAACACATGTCACCATGGTAATAATGTATTCACAGTTATGAACAGTGTTAATTTTTTTTCCCCACAGTGTTCACATGTTGGCCAAAAAGTTCAGTTCTTTTTTTTTTTGGTGCTGCTCTTCCAGAAAAGCCAGACTCTCCCACCTGAGCTGCTCATCTTTGCACATCCTCCAAGGTCTCTTGGTTGCTACTCCCATCTCAGTAGATGATGAGCTGAACAGAGCTTAGAGGGATGTCAACGCTTACTCTGCTTTAAATTTCTCCACAACTTTCTCTATGATCTGTCTGCTGTGTTTCGTGCTCTTTTCTTGTTCTGCTCACTAATGTTCTCTAATAGTCCTCTGAGGCCTTCAGAGCAGCTATACTGACAATAAATGACTCACAATGGACACCATTTACCAACAGGGTGCCTTCTTAACACAATTAGTTGCACTGCAATTTATTTAGGGGTATCAGAGAAAATGATGCTGAATACGTGTGAATGCTACACTTTCCATTCGTCATTTTCCTCCACTTTACAATTATGGACAGCTATATGCTCTTCTATCACTTAAAATCCTATTAAATGTATTGGACTTTGTGTTGATTACAAAAAAAAATACTATTAAAATTTGAGGGCAATGGAAACTCTTTAAAGGTCGTTTAATTGGCTTTATTCCTACTAGTAGACGTGTGTTTACAATTTTGTGTTGCCATACCAACGACAAAGTTTTGTGTTGGTATGGTAACAGAGAAATAGGCCGCAGAATTGGTTCCTGTGTTTTCTGGCTCTAGTTTACCGGTGAAAGCTCAATTAACCACAAATGCTTTTGAAATCTTCTACAATTGTTATTGATCATAGTGTAATGATTTGGCACTTCAGTGTTTCTCTTTTTCATTTGATTCACACACAAAAAATGCTTTAACTGTACCTGAGAAGCTTGGGATATTTTCCTCATTTTCTCATTTTCCCTTTGCAGTGACATGCATTCCCCATCCTTTGTCCTGTCAACGGTCCAGCCCATGGCCAGCATGCTTTTCAGCGAGTCCCTAATCGGCAGTCTGTAAATCTCCTTCTCCTACAGCACAGCGACAAAGATTAAGAATGAACAAAGAGGCATTTACCGTTATTACTCTGCTGTGCTGCACAGTTGTTGTTGTTGTTGTTGGTCTTTTTACCTTTTCTGTCAGGGCCTTGTAAGTCCTTAACTGAGGGTGAGTTTTCGCTTTTTCATCCACACAGTCCCCATATTTCCACCCCAGGAGCACCTGAGGCACAAGAAAATATCAAGGCTAAAGGAAGGGTAATATTCTTTGATCCTCTCATGGTCCTTTGTTCACTGAAATAGGCTAATATATATATATATATATATATATATATATATATATATATATATATATATATATATATATATATATATATATATATATATATATATATATATATATTAAGGTTAGGTACACGCCACAAATTAAAGAGTTATGGTGCATACAGGTCTTGCTATTATAAGTTTTGTTTAGGGATTTTAACTAATGTGACATTGCAGTCTGAGCAGTCAGAAAAAAAGGATTATATTCTTCCTTGAGGATGAACATTTTTAGAGCCTTAAAAATTTTCCCGTAACACTCATCACGATTTGATTGATTTGATTGCATTTCTCTCTGATTAAATAACCAACATTTTTCCAAACCTAACCAGATTCCAAGCTTTTATTTTATGCATTACCTTCTCTGCAGACCATTTCTCGTGGCAGTGCTCGCCATATTTGTTGGCGAAATGTTCCAGCTTTTCCGGTAACACAATGCTGGAAAAAAGAGGACGACGATTACTCTGAAAGCGTGAGCTGATACAAGTTAGTAAAGTCATTAGCATGTCATTACTCAAGATGTTTGGTCAGAATGAGCCACTTTTTCTCATTGATTTCAGACTCTATTATGGCTTACTTAGCAGTATTGATGGGTTTGGGGTCAAAGTTGCCCTGAGCATCCACAGAAACAGGCTTTTCAACGGCCGTGCTAATGGAGGCATCCACATAGTCTGGTGGCAAAGCTCCAGCTATTGCACTGAGACAAGGCATGGCCATCTTAAATAACTCTGGGTCATACTTCTGCAATGGAAAAGGGAAAAAAGTTACAATTTATCTATTCAATTCTTATACAACATATCACAGAGAAGGAACCATCCTGAACAAATCAAGTAATGTGTTTTACATTTAATTTAGGCTGGCCGAGCCAGAAGAAGAGACATTAATGAAGAATTATTCTAAAGCCTGAAGAACCGGCACACTTAAGGCCTTGGATCAATGACGGGCTGTCCAGATATTGATGCGTTTTTAGCCCCACTCTTTGCGCAGCCTGTTTCCGTGACGGGGAATTTAGTGAGATGTGCTGAGTCCGGCTATCTGCATTGCTAACAAGCCGGAAACAGTTCCTTGCATACATACAATATAATAAAAGGCTGATGAATTCTGTGTTTTTTTTTTTCTTGAATCAGTTTTCAGATCTACTTTGTTCAAATCATTATTGGCCAGTAACAACAAATAAACACCAGGGAGGCAAAGCAGTGCAAAAACAACAAAACTTTGTCAAATAGGAAGTCTATATTTTTGAGAGAAAAACAAATGAAGTTAGTGATTTCCCAACATTGTAGTCACATGCTTTTTTTTTCATCAAGAACTTGATGGATGTGATTTTTCACACATGAACTCCTTGTATTCTTTCCATAAGCACAACTAGGTCAGGACAAAGTGGCACAAAGGAGCACCTTACCCTCTGGGACAGAGAATCAAACACCCCCCAGAAGATCCTTTTGGTGAGCAGCAGTTCATCTTCAGATGCTGTGCCGAAGCTGCCCCATCCCGAGGGAAGGCAGTAGTACTTCCAGTTCTGCTCGTAGTGGTTGGTTAGAAGCTGGATGAAGTGAATACAGAGAAGAACACTTATTGTAATAAATAGACCGATTTCATGGACACGAGAGTCAGATAAAGAGTTTCTTCAAATTTAAAGGCCAGTCGTTAGAGAAGCGTCTGCAGAGACATACGATTGAGTCGTTAACTATCACATTTCTCTCCAATGCGCTGACAGATGAACGGAGGCCGTGGAGCCAACAGGCATGTAATCACGAAGCCCAACACTTCATTTGGTTCTCTCTAAACTGTCAACGGCAGACCTTAAACACTATAAATGTGTTACCACTTCTACCGTGTCTCGCCGTTAAAGTGGGGGAAAGGGTGGATCAGTAACCTGCAGTTTTATTGCATTAAAGGTACACTCTAAGTTGAGCTGGGGTAAGTAGGATTTTAGTATTTCCCACAAAGCTAACAACCCAATACACCAAAAGGGACAAATTGTGACCACAAGGAATCCATGCAGAAATAAAAGACGTGAGAATATTTATGGAGGACGGAAAAAAGCAAAATAGAAAGATTGAAAGGGCTGTATTCAAGATAAAAGGGGTTAAATATTAAACAAACAAAATATACACAAAGATATATTGTTGCTAACCCTTAGAGGCATCTTGCAGTATTCAGTCAGCAAGGGCACATCAAAGACGAGACGGTGCAGGAGCTGCTGCAGCATGGAGGGACGGAGGTGTCTGCACAGACGGGTGAGAAAGACATAATGCTTTTGCCCCGGGCATTTTCAAACTCTGTACAAGTTCATCAATCTGTCATAAAAGAACATTAAAGTCCACCGAGCTCAAAGTTATGACACAATTTCCCCGTTGACAGCCAATACGAAAATACAGTTTGCATTTGCAGTTGCAAAGAGTTTTATTACTGGCAGAGGAAACTTTCGATCCTGCGTTCCTTACTTGCAAATAGACAGCAGGCACTCTTCTATGGCGTCCCTCTGTGCCTTGGTCAGTGAGCGGCCCTTGGAGAGCCGGTAGATAGTGTGCAGGGTGGAGTCGATGAGGGTGGCGTGGTGCTCGGTGCCGGCAAAGAGAGGCGCGCAGCGGGTTAGGAGGGGAAGCATCGCGGAGCCGATGTAGCGATTCATAGCCAGGGCGGTCTCAGTAGTGCAGAGGACCTCCTGGTGAAAGGACACATGGTTGTTGCACAACACACACCAGATATGCTTAAAGAAGACTGAAATTCAGACATAAACTCCCAGAACAATCCTCAATACATAGCCCATGCCTATTTTTAAGTCTGTAAATACGGCAGCCTTTGTAGGTATGATATATCCCCCCCCAAAGATTACGGGACCTGAGGTTTATGTTATTATATCATTTGTCTCCCACACCACGGTCAACCCTAATCACCGTATCCAGAGTGGTGGCTGCCCTCAGGTCGGGGAGGAAGCCAACTTCGAGCAGATGAAGCAGAAAGCTTTGGTCTTCAATACCGTAGACCCTGTCTAAAAACAGCACCATGGGGGCTTTGTGGTCTGGACAGAAGCTTGCCGACATGTCAGGCTCAGTCATTGATCCGTCTGAGAAGAATCAAATAAGACAGAAAAAAAAAAAAAAACGTTTAAAGCCTGGTGCACACATATGAGCTGGTAAATAGTCAGGAAAACATATACAGTACATAATGGCGAGTATTTTCTCAATAGGACAACCATGTTTCTTCCTTCATAATGTTTTCTGGTGCTGGACCCTCAACCTGCTGTTTTTCCCTGTTCGGCTGCTGACAAAACTGGTGTGCCGTTGCTCAAAGCCGCAAATTTAAGAGCCGATCGTGCCACGCTTATGCAGCTCAATCGATAGAGCTAGACGGCTAGCCATAGCAATCAGCTTACTGTGATTCATGGACGTGTGCCATAATGCATTGTGCTGGTTAAAAGACATGAGCAGAGAAATAAAATCCATAACTTGATGCTTTTGGTTAGTAAATATCAAAGTGCAAACATCCTGACAGGTACCTTTATTGAGAATGGGTGTTTTGAGGGGAATGCTGATAATTCCTACAAGGTCCTCGGTGGGCACGAGAGAACGTAGTATGGCTCGAATGCGCAGAGCTTCGCCTTTTCCCTTGTTGATGAGCTGAGGAAAGCAAATCCAGGTGAATTAGAGCCATAGCACATCAAGAATAGTGAGCGGGACGATGGAAGAGTTTACTGTAGGTAGAACACTTCCACTGAGCTATTCTGTTATCTGTGAAGTGTTTGAAATAAAGTCAGAGGAATGGCAAAAAGACATTAGAAATGTTTGAAGAGGACAAATTTTACAGATAAAATATAATCGATATCTGCTTGCTTTACTGCAAGCCATGCCTGATCAAAATGTTTTCATCTGTACATGCACACTGTGGTCTGCTTTGGTTTCTGCAGATATTTGTGTGCCGCACAGATTTTTTGTGACCATGTTTGCTGAACGCGCTGACAGGGACAACAATAGCCTCAGTCACAGGGTTGCACCAAACATGAAAAGCAAACCAAAACAACAGGTCAGACCAAGGCAATAAGAGAAAAAACAAGAATAAAGCTTGTTTTAATGGAAGCTGCTACCTTTCAGATGCAAAAGGGAAACATAAAAAGTATCTTAACATTCTAATCTAGTGAGATTCTTCTTTGTGGGCAGTGTATATAAACCGATTCATTGTCGTGCCAAAGATGCCACAGTGATAACTGGGCATCTCTGACTGGATATGAGCTAAAAACAGTATAAAGAACACTCGATTTTCTGTGAGGTAAAAGCTGCTCACGTGCCCAGACATAGAGAGGTAAGTCAAGCCCTTTAAGCGGAAATAAATCAGAGCGAGACTTTCTCATTTCCCACTTTTGTCAGTTTAGTCATTTCCAGTCGTCCAACACATGAAATCAATTTGTATCTGCCTTGCAGGTTTAATGAAATTTAATCAAATTGGCAAACAGCCGGATTCAGCAAATACCAGGAAGGCTGACCATGTTACAGCAAAGTTGATCTGTTTGATCCTTTTACATTTTCAACCTCTCTATAATGGAACATGCTGGATTCAACAATCCGGGATCCCTTTTGGAAATGTCAAAGGTCAGTACTAACCAGCAGTAGATTATAAATATGTCTTTTGCATGACTGCTGAAAATGGTTCTTGCATAAATTGTGTCTATGTTGTAAAGTATTTGTAAAACCCTTTCCCTCCTTGCTCACATGCACGATGTGGCATCACCTCTGGTTCCAACATAAATAATGCTCCTCGCTCACAGTAGGAAGGCTGGAAAGAAATTATCTGAATGCGGGTAATTATAGTTCTTACAGAGTAGTGAAACATGTCTCAAATCAGCATCAGCAGGTCAGAGCATCACAAAAACAGTTCATCTCAAATCAAACATTGAGCAGAAGCAACAGAAATGCCACAAAGAAACGAAAAAACACATACGTGCATCTCGGGGGCACAGCGTCCCAGCAGGTCTATGAGGGCAGAGTAGAACGACATGATGGCATTGCCCATGTGGACCACCTCCTCTTCGTCATCACCATCAGCAGACCTGTCAGTGAAATAATACATTTAAGACAATGAAAAACATTTTTCAAAGGGCACTATACAATCACTGAGCAGCTGATCTTCACTTTATCATATTTATTTATTTAATGTCTTTTGCTTACAGATCAGAGCTGACTCGGTGCACAGAGCCCGGTAGGTCCAAAGCCGGAGTCTCAGAGATCTTAATGGCCTCCTTCATCGCAGCCAGCAGGCCATTTCCACCCTCTCCTCTTAGGGCAGGCCCAAAACACTCTGGACGACGGATGAGCAACTTGACCACAACACTTGAGTTCTCCTCCACGCTCTCTCCTTGAACACAGAAAAACGAAACCTTATAAGTTTGTATGTTGAAGATTATATAGCAAACGTGTTCTTTATATATACATTCATCACAATTAGTTGCTCTACCATAGGCAGGAAAATGAAGTTATTTGAAACCTAGTGTCTACACTGGGAAAAAATATCCGAAAAAACAATGACGCATGGAATAAAAACGAAACTGGAGAGTAGAAGCAGCCATACCGTTGACAAAGACCGCAAAGCGCAAGAAGGAGAGATAACGCTCTCCTTCGATGGGGTTCCAGCCAATGTCTGGATAGCCTTTAGCCAGAAGCATCGGACAGCTCTGTAGACCACATCCAGCCAGATAAGTGACCACCTATAAAGAAATGATGTGGTGTTCAAAATACAAGTACAAAAACAGACAAATGAAATAACTTGTTTGTTGGACATGCTTCTTTGTGTCCGCTATCTTCATTTCTGTCTTGGAATCAAACAAGTCAAGTTTATTTGTGTAGCACATTTCAGCAGCAAGGCGGTTCAAAGTTATTTACATCATGAAAACACAAGATCATCATGAACAAATCGAAACAATCACTGGTTGTGAGACCAGTAACAAACATTCAATTGTATCAGGTGAATCAATACACATCAACTATTTTGGTCGAAAGCAACTCCAAACAGATGGGTTTTTAATCTTGATTTAAAGGAACTCTTTTTCAGCTGTTTTGCAGTTTTATGGGACTTCGTTTCAGATTTGTGGAGCATAGAAGCTGAAAGCTACTTCTCCATGTTTGGTTCTGGTTCTGGGTGTGCAGGGTAGACCAGAACCAGAATATCTGAGTAGTCCGGGACATTGATACAACAGCAACAGGTCTTTAATGTGTGTTGGTGCTAAGCCGTTCACACTGACATTGCACTGAGCAACAAGAAGTTAGAAGTCCTCCTGTACCTTGTCCAGATCAGGTTCCTCCAGTGCCAGAGCCAGGCCGTTGTTATCCATTACAGATGATGCAGCTACATCTAGAGGAGTAGATCCTCTCATTGCTGGTGAAGCTAAAACCCCAAGGAGACAAAGTCAGATATTAGTGACTGTTACATCTTAATGCAAATTCCCTTTGATGCACACTACAAAATAACCGCAACAAACAGCAGGGGTTGCTATTTCCTCTTTATACAATTTAGTCATTCAATATCTCATGGGACCATGGTTGGTAGAAGTACCAATAGTGGTTCTTGGATTTTTTATTTAAACATATTAAGAACAAATAGTGGTATTAATAATTTACAAAGTAATCACAAACGTAAAGTGGAGCTTTTCAGAACAAGCAGCCTAAAAGATGATTTAGTCCATCCCACTGATCCTTGATCAAAAGAAACTACTCAAAAGAGTACAAGAAAGGTACATGAGATAATATTTCAAGAAAGATTAAAAACCTGTGCCTTCTAATTTTGCTTTTCTCTAAAGTCAAAATACTTATTTGGAAAATACTTCAAACCCAGCATGTTCCATCTGCAAGCTAGAAATCCTAATAAACAGAGGCAGGGTAATTACCATCAACTTCCCAATTCCATAAATGGTACTTTTTAAATTCATGATTCAATTTACTTATAGGTACATTTTAGAAATAGCATAAACCTAAAGCGCTGCACAGCAAAAAAAAAAAAAAAAAAAAAAAGTGTACAAGAAAGAAGACAAGACATGAAAAACACACTTATCACAGAGGCAGAGAAAAAAAAAAACAAAGCTTAAAACATTGTCATTTCACTGACAAGGTGCTTTGCTCTTGTCAGAATGGGTTTGATAAAAGCACATATTATTCTTGGCAGATCTTCTCCTCGCCAGAACTGACTTAGGTTTTGCAAAAGTTACAGAGAAAAAAGAGCCTGAGGATCAAACTCCAAGGAACATATTAGGATAAAGAATTAATAGAATCTGCTTTGCAGATGTTTCAAACCAGACTGTAAAACGGCCCTAAAATGCAGTTGTTCTTGATCTAAAAAGTATGAGAACAGCTGGAATATTTTTTATTTACTCCTGACCAGTTAATAACTTCTACATTCAGTAAAACCATGAGGCAGCTGCGTTTATGCGATGCCTGGCGGCGCTCCTGAACAGAACCGTACTTACCCAGCCCCACGCTACTGTTCTCCAACAAATAGCTGAGGTGGTCAAACATGGCTTTCTGGTTCTGACGGCTGATCCGGCAGAAGTAGCACAGGAAGCGACAACAACTGGCCACCATTTTAGGAAAGGCAATTTCCTGCAAGATGGCATATACAAAAAAAATGATATGATAATTGTTTTATTTTTGTAGCCGATATGTTTTAATCTTGACATGTTTCTACACAACAGCATTAACTGTGAATTGAAATAGATTAGGCTTCCTTCTTGCAAGCATCTTTTAAGATCAGGCTGATGTAGAGACAATGCTTTACTCTGGGCACACCTGGTAAATAGCTTTAAATACTCCCACAATCTATTATTCCTTGTTGATATTTAAAAGTCCGGATACATTCACACTCTGCCAGTCACTCAGGCATGTTCTGCTTTTCCTGTTTCACTGCCAAAAACTGTCAGAACCACATCATAAACATTGAGACTATAATTCACACACAAAGCGTTGCATAGTAAGCTGAAAATGGACAAACGTTATGAGTAAATGTGCAACATTAGTACTAGGGAGAGGCTGTCCTGACATCTCTGCATCCTTCTCTGATTGACTGACACCTCATGATAAATAACAGTAATCAATATAACGGTAGATGTTTCCAAACCTGAGACTTGTCTCCTCCAAGCACATTCACCATGACCTCCATTACAGTTTCATGCATCCCCAGTATTCTCATCAGATTGGGGTGCTGGTAAAACACCTTGTTGTTCATAATGTCACTGCAAAATAAAATAAGGAACTTAGTTTGTCACTAAATCTGCGTACAACTTTAACTAGCACAGAATGTTACAGGCATTAGTAATCATACACTACTTTTTAGTGTTCAAACAATGTCTCAACAAATTACATTGAAATGTGGTATTGTAATGTGACAAAATATAAGAAAGTTCAACGGTTATGATTACTCTTGCAAGGAACCATATACTATGGTAGATAAGATAACCTGTAAGGGATAGCCAGCAGATCCAGCAGCCTACCTGAGTCCATCAATCATGAGCTTCTCCTCCTCTTTCCCCATGCGGACAGACAGTAGAGACCTGATCTGACCGAGGGAGGCCAGGAGGTTGATGGTGTCCTGAACCGAGGCGGCACTGATGGTGTAGGTCTTCCTCATTGCCCGGAGAAGCTCCCCGATGCTGTCATACTGCCTCCTCAGCAGGCTGAACATCTTGCGAACCAGTTTGGGGTCTTGGATGTGACACTCCTGGGCCCAGCTGACCATCGTCTGAGAGATGAGCTCCTTCAGATTAGCTGAAGTAGAAGTCCAGTTAAGATCACTCAGTGTCACTTTCACAGCAGAGCAAGATCATCAACTATTTAAAGTCATGCCAAAGGAGCATTTGCTACGTTTTAATTGTTATACAACCAATCCTAATATTTGACAGTATCCAGTCTAAAACAATAGCAAATTTTAAAAAAAAGGCCCGCAAAGTCAACACGCTCAGAGGAGAGATGTTAAAATCATCAAAAAAGCATCAAAAGTAATAAGTATTTAAGTTGGACTAATTTGGTAATGGATGCAACTTACAGCTGCCTGAGATCATCAAATGCTTTTTTAAAGTGGTGTCATTGCCTTTTGATTCTTATTGTACGCTACTGTGCTTACAGAATACCTTTCCAGGATATGTTGAGGCAACATTTACCCTCCTAATGGTGCTCTTGAAAAGATGTTTGGACAGTTCACATGTCAGTTAGCCCTTTTGATTCATTAAAATCAGATCAATAAGTTATGCTTGTGTGTGTGTAAAGTACTATAGGTTGGTTCTCAGAGTACACCAACACCAAGGGAGAGAAGATCAACTAAACAATGCAGAGACATAAAAAATATGTTTTAGACCCATCTATTTATAACAGATTCTATGCTATGGGAGCCCCACTCGTTGCGCTTAACAAAAGCAACTGATTTGAAATCACACTCAAAAAGCTATGAGTGCCATGACTGTAGAGCAGCAGGCTGCAGGCAGGCCACCTGAGCAGATAGTCATATTAACAAACTAATATCAGCTTGTTTGACTTGCTTTAGTTTCTAAAGAGCAGAAAGGAAGAGAAAAAAATCATGTAATATTCTGCAAAATGAGCACCCAGAAATTTTAGAGGTGTTTATTCTATAGTTTTATCCTAAGTCCTTGTAGAAATGGAAAATTACAATAACTAAATGGAAAACACTATTATTATAGGAATAATCATTACACATGTAAGTAAACTGTATTTACATAGCACCCTTTAAACTTCAAGAACCACAATGGCTTTACACTTCCCCATAATGACATATAAATATGTTATTTGATTACTGATTATAATGGGAGCAACATGAAACAAAATGCTGTTCAATAACCATTCTAATTTTTTTTTTACTTTTTGTGTAAATG
Organism: Fundulus heteroclitus; assembly: GCF_011125445.2. Taxonomy (NCBI): domain Eukaryota; kingdom Metazoa; phylum Chordata; class Actinopteri; order Cyprinodontiformes; family Fundulidae; genus Fundulus; species Fundulus heteroclitus. The sequence goes on along the minus strand of NC_046379.1, from coordinate 12,368,898 downwards.
TAATAATACTGTTGAGCTGGACAATAAATCACTTTCAATAATATATAAATTATTTCAATTGTTTTCATTGATTTATTTTTGCTTTGAAACTACATGTGACGCCTTATCCTCTCAGCAACACCAGACTCTCATGTCTCACTATAAACTACAGTTACAAACTCTACTCCTCTGTTTCTGTCACCAACGCTGCTCTCCGGCATTTTCCCCTCAAACACATGTGGCTGTGAAGAGTTTTTCTGATGAAAAACCCAGCACGGATATATTTTTACCAAGGCAAGGCGTCATGGCTAACCATTAAATGCTTTAGGTGGTTGAGCCATTCATCAAAGGCAGAAAATAACTTGTCTCTCTTTTACTTATTTTCATGAAATAATGGCCACAGCAGTGGTGCCTGTATCTTCAGGGTCTGTTACACCACAGATGATTTAATAGGAAGGAGAAGTTATGGCTAGAGACTCAGAGTGTAATTCGACATAAATTCCTTTTCACTTGTCGACCTGCTTCTTCCTCGTAAACACTTAGAAAAAAATAATGCTTTACACTTTTACCCAACAGTTTAGGGATAATGAAACCCATTTTTTTTTTTATTAGGAATGCAACGAGACATTGGCTGGTAACTGCAATTATCCAGTGACTGACCGGTTGGACACTTAAAATGAAAAAAAGCATTACGATCAGTAAGTGCACTAAACTAACTGTGAAGCCCAAAACTTTTAGTATTACTGAGGCTTTTATTATCAAGTCAAATGAAAGAGATGTGAAAAAATTTGAAACAACACTGTATTTTATAATATATGTCAAGACATGTCTGCTGTTCATTCTGGCTATGAGAGAGATGGAGAGAGCGATACTTTCAGCAGACACCAGGAAGGCGGAACCGAGTTCAGAGGAGTTGCTGCTTTTACGGAACATGTTGGATTTGGAAATATTGGCATTCTTTTAAAGAGCAAATATGCACTTTATTTGGGGAATACAAGCAATGTCAGACTACTGTTTTAGTAATGCTAGATGCACTACCTCTGCTAACTTTTGAAAAGAACCCTTTCTAAACTGTCAATTGACACACTATGCACATGCTACATTAATTTAGTGGATTTTGTCTGTGTCTCCTTATTCCCTCCTATCCTGTTATGCTTGCTGTGTACATAAGATAAAAGGTTTTGGGGAAGGCTGAATGAATAACATACATAAGGAATAGCACCTACACGTGCAGGTGAGAGGGTGAATCTCATTGCAATCTCAATTTCTGCATGAGCACACATTCACATTTGTCAAGCACTGAGGGGCCAATTGGGCCTTTAAAACATTCTGTTTATATGAATTTGACATCAATTAGAGGGTTTTGAGTCTATGAGCCAGAAACTGAAAAAGGGTCACATTTATATATGTTAAGTACCTTCCATTGAAATTGTTTTACTTCAGAAATGTTAAGCTCCTCAGGAGCTGAAGAGCCTTATTATAAGTGAAGCATTATGCACTAGCATGCCCATATTCTCCTTAAAGCTCGGGTCAGTTGTGAATCCTGGCTGTGCTCTACAGACGTTAATGAAATAAAAAAAGTTGCATTATTTTTCAAATATTTTTTTTTTTTTTTGAAAACCCTCTGTCAATCTATCTGTCTCCTGTTTAATAGATGGATGCAATGTCCCTGAGCACCTGTGTAACTCAAATTAAACTGGTCCTCAAGGGTTCCCAAACGTTTCAGCCTGCAACCCAAAAAATAACAGTGCCAGAGATTGGCGAAATTATGAGAATAAAGTCGTAATATTACAAGAACAAAGTAATACAATTACGAGAATAAAGTATTATTTTTTATCAGAACTCTTACAAAAAAGATGTTTAAATGTGTTAAAATGTCTTGTTATGTTAAGTTATGGTTTTGTATTGGTTTTGCAAATAAGGAATTAAAAAATTGTTTTAGCACATCATCATCAGATCATCTCCCAAACCCCACTTTGGGAACCCATTCTCTAATTTATCAGCCCTGGAAAAAAAAGAAACCTACTTAGAACATTGACCCAAAGTAGTAATATTACATTGTTATTTAATTTTACACAAATGCAAGTCTTTTCAGCATAGCCAAAAGTCCGTGCTGATTTCAAGTCACAAATTATTAAATAGATTTAGGTCTGGACTTTGACTGGCCAATCCAACATGTCCTCCAGGTCTGCCCTGCGTATAGATGCATCCACTTTTCAAACAACATCGTGTTTTTGTGTTCAAATGGATCTGCTGTGCTAGGTTTTTCTTGCCACTTTGTTTTGGTCCGTCACATTAAAACCCAAGAAAATACAGAAAGGGGTACGGTTGTAACACGACGAAATGTGGAAAAGTCCAAGTGGTATAAATTATTTTGCAAGGCACTTACAAAAATACCATAAAAACTAATACAGGTTGGATGAGATCAGCAGCATTGATGCAGCTTTTTACTCCTAGAGCTTTTATATGAGCTATTAATTTCTTTTTGAGATAGAAAATTCACCTCAGCTTGTTTCACATTCTTGTAGTTCTGGCAGTGCAACACCGGAGAGTATCGTTTCCATAAAAGTGTGTTTTCTAGGTCAAGCGTTTGGTAATATTACCATTTCTTTTCATATTTCTCCTCTCCCAGAGCTGACAGAGGGAACTCTGCACTTTGGAGTCTCTCCTCCATCATGCTCTGTATTTCCAAATTGAAATTGAGAAGAAACTTAAGGCACTGCTACCAAGTAACTCAGTCCACATAATAGACAAAGACACACAAGGAGTAAAGAGAGGAGCTACCAAAAAAATACTCTTCCCTCCCTCAGTGTCGAGAGAAAGGCAGAGGGCTTGTACAAACCAAGGCAAAATCTCCAGGAGTAAAAGGAACATAAACTAATTAGACCTTTGCTTTTATGGAAGAAAATACAAATTGCTTTGGACAATACGTTGTGTTAAAATAATTGAAAGAAGAGCCCCTTTCTGTCTTGAGAACTCATTTTTAAATGTTGGACATTCATTGATTTAACCAACTCTCATTTGTTTCTGAGTTCAAACGCTATAATTCCCGTGATGCTTTCCAGTGGTCACATAAATCAAATTTAGGACATACCGCTGGGTCGGTCTACATTCTGTATTTAGCAAGCACCCCAGCAACGGGAATAATTACAGTGATAAGAACAAAAAAACAATGATTTCCTCACATGGTGCAGCTTGTTTCTTCTCTGTGGGCTCTTGTGCTTTGTAAGACTGGCTTTTAATCTTGTTCACCAGCATAAGGAGGCGACCTTTGATGGATGTATCCCGATCGTCTTCATCTTCCTCCATCGGGATTCCTACACAGCACAAAAAGACAAACACCATATCCATTCAGCGTTAAAACTGAATTTCTGCTTATCTTAGTTTTACTGAGCAAGTTAAGACACATTTTATGTGTTCAAACCAAATAATAAGATGTATTTTTGGGCAATATTGTATCAATTTTTTTTAATTTTCATAAGTGATGGGGTGAGTTACCGGGACATGTAGGCGCCATGTAGGACAGCTGGGACTACTGTTTGCTCGGTGATTGGGTAATTCAATTATTTAAGTAAAAATGAAGATGTCAGAACAATTGTTGAAGCACTGAACAATAAATCCTTTACTAAGATAGGCTTTTTGGACACAATACTGCTGATGCTGACATTTCAACAATTCAACCTGGTGGTTGGGAAAATAAAGAACAATTTTAAATTCTAAAATTTAAAATATAAAAAACTATTCCATATTTAATTGTTTATTTACAGAGTAGAGACTTGCAGTCGCTCTCTGTACATCTGTACACACCCTTTTCACAATTGCTAGGCTTTTATGATAAGACAAACAAACACGTCCTGACTCATCATTTCACAGCGACTCATCATTTCACAGCGACACATATTGTGTATAATTCAACTTAACAACCTGGTTGCATACATGTGCATACCGGAAGAAAAGTATGCTTTTTTTATGCACCGTTTGCTCAGATTTCAACATTTAGTCTTGTCCAGTTGTCTGGTAGGAATTTCCTGACATTTGTAATCTCTCCTCAAACTATTGGTTTAGCTAAAGGAGGCAGTGGGGACTCAAGAACTCGCTGGAGGGACAATATTTCCCGTCTGGCATGAGAGCGCCTTGGGGTCAGATAAGGGGAAGACAAGGGATGGATGGATTTTTCTTCCAGTGAATCAAACTATAAACCTTTTCAAATATCAGTTACTTTTGACCCAAAACCTTCCACCGTCTGTGAGAAAGCTGGTGGTAAAGGGATTTTAATTTGGCAGGATCACAGTGAATCCAAGTGTAACTTAGAACCAGCACATGAAATTAACATCACCAGAGGTCTAGAAAAGCTAGAATGACCTAACTGGGTCCATAAATAAATCTGAAAGAAAATCTGTGGATTCATCTGCGGCCGGTAGTGGAGAGGAGATGTTCTCACAGTGTGACATCTAGAGAGAATGTAGTGCTCAAGGTAGTGAGCAAATATCTGTTATTCCAGATGTGCTGGGTTGATGGACTAAACAAAACTGAGTCCTGTTTTTGAATCAAAGGTGCTTTAAAAAACAGTATTAGCATAAAAGTGTACTTTTTGCACCTTTTTTCCCACTTTTGAAATTTTCCCTGAATAAATGTGTATGTTTCTCAGTTAAATTGTGCCAGATCATGTCAGATTAAAGATGGCAATTTAGTTCATGCTCTCCTTATGTCACAAAAACCTGCCAATTGTATTAGGTATGTGTAAACCTTTCAGAACCAAGGGTAGATAAATCACCAGGACACAGAATTGCCATCTTGGAATAATTTCAGGAAGTATAAAACTACCATTCGTGGATGTTTCTCTGTGTTTAAGTTGTGAGCTTTAGTTCCACCAGCAACTGCAGGCTCCAAAATGCTTTCAGGAAATGTGGGTTTTCTTACCTTACCACAAATCCTGTGTGTGAGAAGAGCCTATAAATTCTTAGTATAAATCAGGTAATTAATGGAGTCAAATTCTTACTCACTTCTGAAGCCTTAAAGGGTCTGAGACCCAAATACATCTGGGATTTGATGACAAGGTTTTCACCCAGCATCCACCGATGAAGAGGATGTTTTATAGCCCCTGATATTGAAACCTTGTGCCCACTGAGCACCAGTAAAGGTGTCCTGTGACTTTTTTCTCTCCAAAATCTTTTTTTGAAATATCCAATATGCTCATTAAAACAATGGATAATGGTCTGACTGTCATAGGTTTAACAGCACCTTAAGTATTCATACACCTTGATGATTTTTCACATTTTTATGGAAAGTCCAAGAAAAACTTGATTCTCGGCTTTCAATATTTTGCTTAGATTTTTGAGGTTGATATTCTAGTAGGACAACCCCCTAAACCTTTCGTCAGAGCTACTATGTGATGATTTAATCAAAGCATTCAAAGATGACCTTCATCCAATCTAACTGCATTTTCATAATTTTACATAAAAAAATGGGCAAAACTTTAAAGCTTGACATCAACAAAGGCGTAACTGAACCCAAAAGACTTGCAGCTGCAATTAGGCCCTGTGTTACCTAATTGTATTAGCCATAAAGAAAATTACAGAATCAAACAATGCTGTGATCATAATGCCTACTTGTTTTTAATTGAGCCTCCAGTGTGTTGTTATATGTACATCCATAGTGACAGTTTACGCTGCTTTTGTGAATCGTCTCTAATAAATTCTAAAATTGATTAGTGTAATAAAAGTTCACTGCGTTGTATTTAAAAAAAAAATTACACGGTAAGCATAACCAGCAAAGAAGCTCGTAACGTTTTTGCTACATCCGCATCTCACTGCACTTTATCCTGTACTGTAATTCACTGTCAGGTATCCTGTAGAGTTACTGCAATCTTTCTGAGCTGTGTGAAAATGAAATTTCGTTCTGTATGCACTCTGTGTATACAAAATGACAATAAAGAAAGTCTAAGTCTAAGTCTAATCTCACCACAGTGGAGCTGAAGCTGGTTGTGGAAGCTATACAGCTCCTCCTGTATTCCTGAAGGACACGGACAGTCGTCTCCTATACTGAAAGTCAGCAGCATGTTGATCTGAAATGAGAGAAAATATGGAATCAGAAAGCGTATTCACTCTAAATAACATGCATGTAGGTGTCAATTACACTTCCATCTTGTATTAAAGGGTTTATGAATTTTAACTGATGACTAATCCTGCCTTTCATATCAAATGTCATCTCTACAAGATGCATCATTGTCATACTCACAAAAAGGCAAAAAAAAAATGCTTTAATGAATAAATGTCTCTTTGCAGTAGCAGACAAAAGGGCCATGCAAGACATATAAGTATAAGTGAAGTGGTGCACTTTGTCTCCAGCTGTGACTTTTAAGAGACACTAAACTGCAAATGCGTGTGGTTCTTTGGCTGAGAGTGCCTTCTCAGCGGTGCACAAGATGAATTTGCCTTCAAGCTTTATTGAGGATATGGAACAGCTTCAAAAACATTTGGGACAATGAGCAGCTCTCACTCTCTTGAGGCCAAAAAGCAAAATTGAAACACTAATGATTCAAACCCCTGTAGACCACCATTTGGATTGGAAACTGCACGTTCAAATTAATAAATTAGAAGCGATATGTAACCCCTTTTCCAATTTGTTTATCTACTCACATACACATTTTGACACAGGGTGCCTGCAAGATGGTTTTCTTGGCCACATATCACAGCTTCAGAAGATTTCAATTTACTGTGAGTCAACAATTTGCCTAAAATGAATAGAAATGTGAAACTAATGCAGAAGGGACAGACATTTTGATTTTCTGTGCACATTTATCTTCTTCTTAAATGAGCCAGGCTATAATATTTCTCAAAGGCTGAGGTGGTCCGATGCGCAGAACCACATCAAGCTAGACGTTGATGAATGAGAAGTTTGAATGTTCCGTAGGGATTTGTAGCAACAAAAGCCCAATACATGATAGAGGCAACAGCCACACGCTACTTTTGATGATAGAAAAGACAAAGTCACTTTAGGATGTTTCTTTAAGCGGCTGAATGCTGTCTAGGAAGTTAGGCACACTGTCTTTCTGCCACTATTTCGCATCAATAGGTGCTTATGGACACATTTAGATGCATTTTTTAACTATGGTCCTGTTTCTTTTAATGTGCAGATTTTGTGAAGCTAACTATTTCAGTGTCACATCATTATGTCTTTAGTGCATTTCATTATGCTATTAGCTAAATGAATCAAATTTAAACCAGACAAACTCATCAATAACACATGTACTTAGTCCCTTGTACTGTAAGTTAAAAGTGTTACAATCCCCCATAGTTACATTAAATGTGAAAAGGTTTAAGAGAAGATCTTTTTTTCTCTTGGAGTTTTACCAAGGACTGAACTGAGACCTGTTTTTGTTTAACTTTGTCATGCTGTACATATCTGATAGAAAAATTTGAAATGCTTTTACTGTGACATGCAATGAACGCAAGAGTTATTGTATAAAATAAACAAACTGAATCAAATGCATTTTAGGAAAACCAGCTGATAACTTAAATCAGTTTATGTGAGCACCTTGCAGTTCATTAGATGTTACTGGCAGAAACAAGCAGTATGCCCTTTTGAGAAAGAGTCCTTTCAGTTCCCTTAATCAATGGCCTCCACAGCAAATCATTGATATAACAGAATACAATAGCCTGTAAACAAAAACATTCGTGCTCAACACATAATCTTGATGGCTGTATCTTTTTTTTTATGTTGCGAAATTATTTAACAAAAGCATACTGCTGTGATTGAGGAGAGTCTCCTGGTTGCAGTCTGCAGAGAGTGCCTGTGTGGTTGCGTTGGCCGTGTCGCATGAACTATAGTTTCAAATTAACACAAGCTTTGACTCATCTGCAAAAAAATGTGCATGCCAGCTCACAAGATGTCAAACTTTCAGATTTATTTCAAGTCGTCTTTAACCGCGATTTTGTCTGACCTGCTCCTGGGGAGGCGATCTGAACTCTTTTGTCTTCTTTGCCGTGACAGCCGCAGACATATTGAGGGCCAGCATGAGCTCATTGTAGCGGAACTTCTGGTTGTGCTGCAGTTTAGAGACAAAGCTGTCTGAAAACGACACAATGGCCTCGATGCGGTGCTTCAGCTCGCAGTCGCAGAAATAATGAAGCAGCTCACACATCTGGAGAACAGACAAAGGAAGACGACACAATTCTCAGAGACTGAGATGGTTTTCAGTACCGCTTTGTTTTCTTGTACAATCAAGACTTGGATAGAGCGTTCAGTTGCCTTAAGGCTTTGACATTGTCCCACTCAAAAAAGATAATTTCATGTTTGAATGACCTCTAATAGTGATATAGCATTGAAGCAATTACTGAGGATGTGATAAAGAACAGAGCTATGGTAGTTTTTAGCTAGAAATAAGCACTTGTCCGTTTACAGGTGTTTCTCAATAAATCCTAATATTCCCGAAAAGTTATTTTATTTCAGTAGTTTAATATAACCTTTAAAAACTGATTATATACTGTAGATTTATTACACAAAGCGGCGTATTTCGAATGTTAATTCTGTTAATTTGGATGATTATGGATTACAGTGAATGTAAACCCAGGAATCAGTTTTGCAGGAACTCCATTGCTGCCCCACTGTTTAGTTTTACACTTTCTGTTTTCATCATTACCAGTCGCTTGACAGGCTCTGGGAGCCTCTTCTCCAGGAGTCCCTTCACCGGCTGTTTGGCCTCCTTGGCTGCCTCCTCTTCTCCTGCTTCAACCGCCTTGCCCTCGGCCCCAGTGAGTCCCTCTTTGTCCGTGGGCCCTGCAGCCCCTTCCTGACGTGTATCTCTGAACACATTTGGGTCGATGAGAAGTAAAATCTTTTGGACATCCTCACTACCCAAAACTCCCATTGTCAGCAAGGTGCTAATGAGCTTCAGGATCGGCACAAACTGATACTCCACGCCTCCTCCGACAGGATCTCGGATGTGGTGCCCGCCGCCTTGAACGGCTTCTGTCAGCATTAAAATCGCCTTTTCCTTAAGTGCATCCAGTGGGATTTGGGGACTGAACAGATAATCCCTCTTGGTGCTGATGAAGCATGGTGGGGTAAAGTTGAGGCGGGGCTTTAGGGAGGTGCTGAGCCCCACCCCTGGCAGGCTGTGCTTTTTAGAAGCACTGGAAAACAGACGGATTGAGCGCGTCTCCGCTGTGACTGGAATGATGAACTCATCCTTCATCATGAGCCTGGCCTCCTTGGCCGTCTCCAAGTGGATGCTGATCAGAACATTGTAGAAGCCCTCCCGTAACATGCCAGAGAGGTACTGGTTATCGATGGTGTATAAGAGCTGCGACTGGTCCACGTGGCTGCAGAGGGCGTGGGCAACGCGGGTGTTTCCCAGGGCGCAGAGGGCGCAGTAGAGCTTCAGGGTGTGGTAGTGGAACGTCCTCAGGTCCTCCTGCTCTGACAGCTCCATAATGTCGACACACCTTTAAAAGGAAAGGAGGAGACATATACGACAATTGATTAACTGAACTAGATTTGTGGTGAAATCCTTTAACAAGATTTAACCTGGTATCCAGCTGAATATGATCCCTGGATAGTAAAATGAAAACAGAGCTTCATACCCCTTAAATGTTTCTTTTTTTAATCTGCTCAACAACAAACGTAAACGTACTTCAAGTAGATTTCATGGGATACATAAACACAAATATGAGCGTAATGTGCAAGTGGATGCAAACGAACAGATTTAGGTTCATATTTTCTTAAAAAGGAAGATCTGAAAAGTGTGGCGTGCACAGGTATTCAGTACTTTATACCATCCATCCATCCATCCATCCATTGTTTTTACCCAATTATCCTTACAGGGTCATGTGAGGTAGGATTCTGGGGGACAGTGAATATCTGTCTGGGATCATTACACAAAGGGCAACATGGACAAACACAGGAAAGCAACCATTGACAGAGTCCATGGGCAGTTCTAGACGGGCCAAGAGGGGCCACTGCCCCTGTAGAAGTGATCCTGGCCCCTGCTATAGCCCCTGTACTGAATACATAATACTAAATCAATCTCTTATGATGGTCTTTGCTGGCACAGAAATCAGAAATGATTTGTTCATTGAATCTGTTTGTTTTTACCTGTCTGGATTCTGGTCTGTCAGAATCCATCTTACTCAGATACTCTAAATTAAAATCCACTGCAACCATCTGTCTGCAGAAGTAGCCTTAGTAAGAAAAAGTCCTAAAACACTAAAACTGCACATCACCCTGCAGGCAAGGTAAGTTGGTGGTGGCAGCATATGCTGGGGGGAGGATTTTTCTCAGGGAACATGGTCAGTGCTGATTTAAAGATGGATGGAGCTAAATGCAGGGGAATCCTGGAAGGAGGAAGAGGCTGCAAAAAACTGCAGACTGGGGTAGAGTTCACCTTCCAGCACAACAGAGACTCTCATCATGCTGTTGGAGCCACAAAGGACATTTTTAGAGAAGAGGATATTCATATTGAGCATGTGTGGAAAGTCTTGAGAAGTGATTTTCACAGACACTATTCACTAGGTTTGAGCCATTTGGCAAAGACAAATGGGTCTCTTGGTGTGAAAAGCAGGCAGACCTAAACCCCAGCCAGACTTTAAGATGTAATCGCTGTGGCAGATTGCATTATAAAGTATTAACTCAGTATTAACAAATGCATTTTTTACTTTCTTATTTCCCTGCAACTTCACATACATGCATCACTTTAGGTTGGACTGTAACATAAACTTATTTCCTTATTTATTTATGGTTGTAAACAAAATAGGAATAAGTTCTAGGGGTGTGAATACTTTTGCAAGTCACTGTAAAGGGACATTGAAACCCATAATTCTGAGCAAAGCCTTAGCTTTTTTCATTCTTTAAATTTGAGAAATCAGGACATGGCTATGAGAAGGAAGGAAGGAAGGAAGGAAGGAAGGAAGGAAGGAAGGAAGGAAGGAAGGAAGGAAGGAAGGAAGGAAGGAAGGAAGGAAGGAAGGAAGGAAGGAAGGAAGGAAGGAAGGAAGGAAGGAAGTCAAAAGACAAAAAAAACACAAAAAAAATGTCATACTGTGTTTTGGTTATTTATATCTGAAAAATACTAAATGGAATTCCATAAATTTATACGATGTGAAGGAACCTTTAAGTACAACCATAAATGTGAAAAAGATTAGACAAAAATACTAAATTTGATTCGATAATGCAAGGAACATGTCTTCTGTTTCAGCAATAGGCCACCTGTTAACATTTTATAAACATCTTGCACATCTCGTTTGATGATTCATAAATGTGGAATTTATAATATGTAGAAAATGCAACGATTTGTATGCTTTTAATCTCTCAGCTAAAGGAAACTAAACGAATCCGGTGGACAACCTGTTCTCCTCGGGTATGTGAACTGCCAACATCTGAAGGGGCTCCACGCACTGAACCGCCCAGCCTTGCCTCTCGTTCACTCTGGATGTTTCCACTTTGAGGAAGATGTTGGGCATGCGGCTCCACAGCACTGCATTGATGGTCTGGACGTCCAGCCGGGGCGGACACTGGGGCACGGGGTTCTTGAGTTCGCTCTTAAAGACGGCTGACGACAGAGGCATCGCATTCTGCACAGCACGAGCAAATAAAATAAAAAGGTTAGAGCTCTTCCAGCATTTTTCAGTTTATATTATAAAAAAAGGCATCTTCTGGAACAGATAGATGAACCGAACCGTTTAAAACGATTCTACCTTTATTTTTGCAAGCTCAAACTGAAAGAGGTTTGGGCTGGTGGGTCGGACAAAGACAGCGGGGAACAGCTTGGTGTTTGGTTCAACCTGGAGCGGAGAAAAGAACAGATATTCATGTTAAAGTAAGAAATAAATGAATACAGAAACACCTTTAGGAAGAGCAAGAGAGAAATACTTGCAGAAAGTGGTTTGGTGATGCGTCATGAAAAAGTACTACTTAGTGAGCAAGCGTGTGATCATTTGAGTGTTGACTGGCAGGGTGAGTCAGTACCGGGTGAAGCCTCACAGAATTTCAGCAAAGGGGAAATGTAAGAAGATTATGCTGCTTGAAAAGCTCTTCAAGGTTTAGCTCTCAAAGTACATCCAGAAAAAAAGCAGATTCCAAGTCAGGAGTTCAACAATACAGACGTCAGTGCTCCGTCAGGGAAATATGCAAAGCTGTAGGACGACTGACTCCCAAGGTACAAACTACAAACTGCAGATAGAGTGGGCAGAGCGGAAAAATGAAAAAGGAGCAACTTTGAAATGAGTGGTGTGGGTATAGAAATCACAAGAGAAGAAAAAGTTGGCAGCCCCTGTTAGCTGGGTTGTTGGGTGTGACTTTCAACAGTATACGTTAACTAAAATGTACAATCAAAAAAAGCATGTACGCCATTATATTTTGGATTTAATAATGCCAAGCATTAGATTTAAAAAAAATTACATAATTTTTGTTTTAACCCATCATGGCCTTTACTGAGGTCTACAGGGAGACTTGTGTGGACACTTTAAAAGGGCATTCAAAAAAATACAGCCAATTACAACTATCATGAATGTGATTTAATGGGTACTTATTTCGGTGGAGAAAAAGTTGTGATCAGGCTGTCGGATACTATGAAAATCTATCTGGAAGACTTTCACCCAAATGAAAAAAATAAACACACGTTCTTAGTCTCACAATGTAATGCATTTTGTTTTTGTTTTATGTGCTGTGTGTGTGCAAGATCTTCTAAATTATGCATAAACCTTTTAAATTATGCATAACATACAGCATTGCAATTGTTTTACGAGATCAAATACATGTAAAAACATCGTTTACAGTTCCGGTAAAACTCTGCATACTCATTATGGGTTTGACTCTCAGATTATTGTTGGTGTTCTAACTGATTTTATTTCAACCATTCTCCCTTTGAGGAGGAAAAATTATTAAAACCAAGAATTTGTTGTTCTATCCAAGCCGAGGTGCCACAGAGATAGTTCCTCTCTCTAGGCTCCTTCTTCGATGAACACCAGAGATCAGTCTCATAGCCTGACTAGTCACCTACTCTACTTGAAACAAAATAATAATAATTTGCACTTCTAAAACATCTCCTTCTTTTTTTATTTTTCTTTATATTAAGAAACTGCTTTATATACACATAGATGTTCATAGTGTCCCTGTATTCTTTATTTCTTGTAAAGCTTACATATTCATACTTAATTTCTGGGCAAAGTGAGCACAGAAAACTGGAGTCAAATTGCCTTGTTTGTGTACACAGTCTTGGCTAACAAAGCGGATTCTGATTCTTTGTGAAACACATGATTGCCATTGGCAGAGAAACAGCCCCTCAGCACGATCCTGTCATCGCCATGCTTGACAGTTGATTCAGTGTCTTTAGGTTTGAAACCCTCTCATTTTCTCCTCCAACAGTAATTTGTGTTGCTAGGACGGTTTCTTCCTGTTAAAGGGGAGTTTTACTCTCCACTGTCGCTACATGTATGCTTAGTATGAAGGATTGCTGCACAACCAATGGCACTAGGCAAGCAACTGTCCACTGTCGCTACACGCTCTTTGAGGAGGAGTAAATGCTGCAAGTCATTGACTCAATGCAACCTGCTGGGTTTCCATACATAGAAAACAATTTAACTAATCTATCTTCATGATTTGAATCGACATTGTAAGGTGCCTTGAGATGACGTGTTTTGAATTGGCGCTGTACAAATAAAATTTAATTGAACATAGTGAAATGAAATGAAATGAAATTTAGTCATTTGAATTGTCCAAGTTGGAAGTTGCTAATTTATGCCTTGTTGAAAGATGTAGAGGTTGGAGCGAAAGCTTTATTCTAGGTTCATAGCAATCAATCAATATCCTGAATAAATAAGACATTAATGTCCATGCTGAGAGTTTGTTAAATTATCACTCAAATCTCCATGGTCCAATATAACTGTTTGACCTTTCTAGCAGTAGCAGATAAACTAAGAAAATGTATTGAATGTTCACTTACAACCAAAACTATATTACTTTTTGTTTAACAAGCTGTCTCCTCTTACTAATACCAAAAGTTGCAATTTGGAAACAACTTTTAATTGGAAAACTAGAATCCTCTTCTTGTCATATCTGATAAAAAAGGTACAGCTGAACTATACTTTATCCCTCATGTCTTTATAGTCTTAAATTATATTATGACATGCATTAGAAAAAAGAGCCTTATAAATTCAAAAGCACCTGGTAGGATGTGGATATCTCCTTTCCATTGACAGTGAAGGTCACCAGGCCCGTGGCCAGGTCTATGAAACAGCCAATCGTCAGGTCAACGTTGCTGCGGCCGGAGGCGTGTGCAGAACTGGTCACGTCACCACCCCACACCATGTAGCAGTTACTCCTCTTCACACTGTTCATGTGTGACCAAATATTAACAAAACATAAGACTTACAATGCATCAAATCAGGGTGAGGATCCTGACCTTTCATGAACTCGTCCACGTTCATCACCCAGGGTTACAGTCACTGTTCTGTTCTTGAAGAGGCTGAAATTGTTGCTATAGTAGTGATAGTCGGGGGTAACCCATCCAACCCACACACTGGAAGGGTCTTGGCCGGCAAAGATTCTCACTGAGTGGTAGTACTGTTACAAAACAAAGAACAGATAGTGAGAAATCTAGGGGCCAAATACATGGTAGAAGAGAGAAGATTTTCTAATACCGTGGTGATGCTGCTGTAGTCAACACGTCTACTTTCTTCACTGTGTCGCACTGATCTCAATGGATATCTACACAAGACCAATTTAAACAGGGCATTATCAAGATGACTGGTCATTATGATTGATATGAAAGACTACATTAAGTGTTACACTTTTATTTAGCTCACTGAGATACAGTGCTTTGTAAAACTATTCATAACCCTTGAGGTTTTCACATTTGTCACTTAATAATCCTAAACCTCTGTCTATTTAGTTGGAACTTTATGTGATAGATCAACACACAGTAGGGTGCTGTATTGGGAGGTGGAAGGATTTGAATACATGACTTTCAAATGCTTTTACAAATAAATTCAGAAACGGTTTTTATGCATTTGTATTCTGTATTTTACCTTGATACCCTAAATTAAATTCATTGCAACAAATTGCCTTCAAAGGTCGCCTGTAAATAGAGCCCCCCTGTGTGTAAGGTAGTTAGTCTACAAAGACATGGGCACTGCAGACGACTCTCGCTGTGGCTCTACGCTTCTACAGGAGTGAATGCTGCTTGTCGGGACTTTGATGCAATCAACTGGTTCCCTTATATAGGAAATTTTTGACCAATCTGTATAATCTGACCCAATCTGTAGAATATGATTGAATTTGACTTTGTAAAGTGCCTTGAGATGACATGTTTCATGAATTGGCGCTATATAAATAAAATTGAATTGAACTGAATCGAATAGTCTCAGTATAAACACAGTCTTTAAAATGGAAAGAATATGACACAACTACAAGAGACAGCCATCCTCATTAACATAGACACTAGACAGGAAGAGAATGGAGCCAGGTGGCCAAGTAGCCCATGGTGGCTCTGAAAAAGCTGCAAATATTCACAGCTCTGGGGGGAAAATGTCTTGATAGGGCAGCTACACACAAACACACGGCACACTTTTAACATTTTTAATTGTAAAAAATCTTTTACTTTTGCAAGGCACAGTATGCCTTGAAACTAACTGAAACTAATGTGGCATAATAGCTTTTTTCTTGCATTCCAACTTTAAATCATATTTCTCAGAGATCCAGCACCTGTGTTTAACTTTGAGCAAATCCTCTTCATGCACGCCGTTTATGTCTGTCACAGGACTCTGCTTGAAGAACGAGTGGAACTCTACCGGCATGCTGAGACGGCAGAACACCATGTCAGCAGTACTGTTCTGGTTTCCAAATGTCTTGTGGGTGACCTTTAGACACGGGGGGCTGTCGATGGTGCCGTCGATCCTGGTCACCTGCAAATGCGAAGAAAAGCTTTCACACCTCTGTGGTTTTCTTATTTCAACCAGATTTTATTTAAATGCCCTTCTATCTTACTCCGATGTGGTTGTGGTCCTTCGGCACATTGACAAAAGTAGGCAGACGCTTGCTGAACCACATTGTGACCTCCCGGTTCATGTTGACTGCAAATGGTTCGAATCCCTCTTGCAGGCCACATGTGGTATAGTATTTAAAGGTGCTAGCATCTTTCCCCAGATTCATGCGCCCCACCTGAGCCAGGCTGAGACTGCAGACTGGAATAAACCCTGAAAGACAAGCGAAAGAATAAGAAAATGGAAGAAACAATGAGGCCCAAAGAACATAAGAAAAATCAATTCAGCCTTTGCAGTTTGACATTTGTCATATTAAGGGAGAGTTTGTTACAATAAACAATTTTTTCAAATAAGTCACACAATCACTCCTGTTTTTAAATATATGCTTTCTCACCATCCTCAGTTTCAAAGTCAGTAAAACAGAGTTCAGAGCCCTTGGTGGTGATCAGGATCTCTCCATTAAGGGTAAAAATCATAGACTTGTCCTCCATGTTGATCATGCAGCCGACCACATCCCCAGCGTGCCAGCAGCGCCCGAACAGCCTGCTACCCATGTTTAGACAGTGGCCCTGTGTGCAATGTACGTGTACAGAAACGGGTCTGAATGTGCAAACGACAACAACGGAGACTGATTTTGGTCTGACTGAAAGCTTACCCTGAATCCATCGAAGACGAAAGCAAGCTTATCCGTACCGAGCTCTACATCAGGTTTGCATCCGGGCCTGGCCCAGCCAACTCGCATGTCTCCCCCAGTGACAGCTTCAAATTCAAAGTACCACTTCCCCGTCTTCACCGCGTATGTCCTTTCGACTCTGAAGAAGCGAATCTTATCGATGCTGAGTCGTTCAGCCACTTGGCCTTTAAGGTCAGCGGGACAGAGGTCATGCCAGACAGTCAATTGGAATGAAAACAAGCACATAAAACACCATTAATTACGAAAATTACAGTAATTGCCCTGTGGCTGCAATTAACCTCAAGCATTTCACGCCCCCTTTTTTTCTTTCTCCCTAAATGAATACAGGATGAGAGGTAAAAATCCCAAATTTGAATTGCAAAACTAAGAACCGACGTAATGCAATCAATATTTTATTATGTACCACAAAAAAAAATGAACAAGAGCATATATTTATAAGCAACTGTGAAACTCACCGCCTTCCTGGTCTGAGGGCTCTATGTTGTATCCATAACCAATCAGGGTGCGGATGGCCTCCCGCAGGCTGTCCCTGTTGGACTTCTTGGTGCGCTCATCCAGCAGCACATAGGGAACCAGACGAGGGTTACGCTTGCTCTTCAGGTCCTGTGTAGAGAACAGGTTATAAGAAGGAGTTCTATACATGAATTTTATCAGCATCTTTTTATAAACATCAACATTTGTCTCACCAGCTTTACACCATCGAGAGCAGGCTCAGGGGTGTAAATTGTGTCATGATAACTTTGCTGTCAGAACCATTAATTTAAAATTTAATTAGACAGTTAGTGCTTTTGGGCGATAGCTGATCATCCTGTGCTCTGTTTGTAATTTCCACTTGAATTAATCCCTATGGGGGCCATGATACAATAATGTATGGATCATTTTGGTACTACACAACTAGATCTGTATTTGATGACTTAATGATGGTTTACTCTAGGCTGAGGACATTAATATAATACAATTTAATGCACCGAAGTTTAAATGGAAATCCTGCCTAACTCAAATGTAATTATCTTAAATGCTATTATTCATAGTATAAAAACATGATATGCTCTTAAATCATTAAATAGTGTACTGTAACACAGTGAATAGACATTTTGCTTCTATGTATGGCATCCCTTGCATATAAGTGAGAGTAAGTATTATGCAACCTGTACCAGTAAATTTCTTTTAATAATTGAAGAAACTAAAAAGCAATCTTAAAAACATAATTAGAAAAGCATTCACAATCATGGCAACAATATGAAAACATTTGGCTAAAGAAAGTCTTCAACTTTGTGTACATTATTTCAATACTTTCATTTTGTTCTTTACAGCATGTTTTCCCCTTAAAAATACCTTAAAGCGTGCTTTTTCTTCCTGTTCTCATGAAGAAGGATGATTTTCTTTCTCCTCACCTTTCCCCTCTCCCTCCACTGTATCTGCCCTGATTCTGCTTCTATCAATCTTTTTGGAGCCCCTCTTTACATATCCTCCAAATTGTAAATTATGGATCTGATCAGCTACATTACTCTTGGCGCAATTCAACAAATTTTCTCAACGAGAAGACTGGGCGAAGGAGATCCCTTGTGCCCGGGTGGGACATTCGCAGCTGGACACACGGTGGACACCTGGGAGGAGGAGGATGTTGAAAATGCGTACAAAATGTCTGCTTTTTGGAGCTGGCGGCTGTTTTGGCCCATGTCAAGGCTGCCTAAACTATGTGAGGGATATGTTGTGCTATCAACACTCAGACTGAAATGCTGTGTGAGCAGAACTGCAGAACAGCTGCAGTCCCTGAACTCGTTGGCAGGATGGAATAGATCTGGGAGAAGTTGGAAGCTCGGCTTTGGCAGAATGAGCACAGAATTGCCTACCGAGCTGCGTCTCGGTGTATGGGGAGTGTTGGCCTAGCGGTTAGAGCAGCGCGCTTGCACTCAGAGAAGGATGCAAGTACCGCAGCGCCTGCACACTGGGTCCCTGAGCAAGACCCTTAACCCCAGAACGCTTCCCGGGCGCCGTACAAGGCAGCCCCCTTCTCCCCAAGGGTGATGGGTTAAAAAGCAGAGAACAAATTTCATTGTAATGTATGTTTCAATGTATGCTTCAATGACAATAAAGATGATATTACTATTACTATTAGATGTGGCAGGTTGGAATCACCATTTGAGATGTACCAGTGAGACTTTAAGGCAGACATAAAAAAAAAGGTCTGTCTGCCCCAAAACAAAAATGCTGTTATCAGAACTGGCTTAATTTCTCCTGGATGTTATGTAAAAAAAGATGCTGTGTGACATCTGTGACCTGCAATAGAGCACTACTGAACTGCCTGATAACGTTCCATCACTATCAATGACTATGGCTACGGCAGCTATCTGGGGCAGTTCACAGACCTACACTAACACACACACAACCACACACACACACACACACACGATTACACTAATACACATGCACACACACTGCCTTTGCTTTGCTTTTTTTTCTTTACTCTGCTGCTTTCTGTTTTAGCTGTTGTGTCAGAAAGGTCAGATAAGATACCTTGTAGCTTTAAGGATTTACTTAGTTAATTTTTATTACAATGAAACAGAAGAAGTCTGGTTAATTGTAGCTCTTATAAAAGTCGGACAAAACCACTTTAGAGCAGAATCTCCCAAGGATGAAACTAAAGAAGTCTAGTCAAGGATTTACTTTGCTGATTCTTATTACAATGCAACAAAATAGATTATTCTAGTTGTAGCTTTAGAAAAGTTAGATTTAATAACCTTATAACAGAAACTCCCAAATATTTACCTAGTTTATTTCTTATTGTTAATAGAAACAACTAAGTACTGTGATTTTATGCTTTCTGTATGCTTGTTAATGTATGAATAGAAACAATTAAGCTCTGAATATTAGTGATGAAGCTTTTTCCAGTGAAACTAAAGAAGTCTAGTCGAGGATTTGCTTTGCTTATTCCTTTGTTAATGTAACGTTTGTTCTTTTCCTTTGTAATATTTCCCTCTGTAATGTTTTCTGTTCATGTACAGCCCTTTGAATTGTCTTGTTACTGAAAAGTGCTGCATAAAATAAAGGTGCCTTGCTTTGCCATGAAATATGTTTTATAGCAACAAAAACTCAGACTGTGAAGCAGGTGCGCTAAGACGGTACCTGTAGATGTGCCACATAAATAAAAACAAAGAGAAAAACTTTAGTTCACTTTACCTGCTGAATGCCATAAGTCCACCCCTGCTTGATGCGGTCTTTGGCCCAAACATTGTGTGCATTCTCTGCTAGTTTGTCCACTAGCAACTCCTGACCAGGTGTCAGTTTGATGCTGGAAAGGTCCAGAGGGGATGGTTTATAGCTGTTGGACATCATGTAGCTAGAAGAGGGGGATAATGAGTATTAATATCTCAGCTTTTTATCTGTAGTTTGACAGACTAAAACCACAGCGGTCAGTGTTTTTTCTGTTTATTGTTTTTTTTTAGCAGTACAGAATTTGGAATTAACAATAATATCCTTTGTTGCCTTAAGTGGCTGGAAATGCTTAGCATTACTACATAGGGACATACATATTACATACTTCTAGCATGCATCCTTTGAAATAGGCAATATTTAAACAGTGGTCTCTGTTTCTAAATTCATGCAACTTACTTCTTGGGTAATTTTATTTTTTTGAGGGAGTCCTCTGCATTTGGGTTCACCTGAACAATACGACAACCTAATGCTAGAAGGGTCCTATGGAGAAAAATAAAAGACAGAAGTTTGGATGCAGATTTTGTTCATTTATTCCTTTGATGTCACCATTGATGAGATAAAAGAGAGTTCTAGTTGTCCCCAATTCAATCTGAAAATAAATACTAGACAATCCCGTGAAGAAGAAACTGGATCTCAGGTGTACTTTACACAATATCCACCTCTACTGACCCTTCTGTGTGATGCTCCTGTACCTTTGACTGCAGAAGATCAGAAGTTAAACCCTATCATGTTTATAGGTACTATTTAGAGAGTATTTTGATTAGCAAGGTGCAATTTGCATTTAGGGTGGAACGCTTTACAGAATGTCAGCAATTAATCTCTATAAGGTCATTAGACAGTGGTTCACAAATGTATTTATTATATACACATACGTACATTCGTAGTAAATATTAATACCTGTCAAATCTTCATGCTTTGTGTCACATTACAAAAACAAATTTTAATATTTTTATGTGACAAACCAACAGAAAATAGCACATAATTGTGATGTGATAAGAAATTCTAAAACAATAACACCGCATGCAGGTCTCTGTAGCCGGGCACTTAAAGGTTCTCACAAAAAGCAGACTACAGTGAGACTTTTGTTTTCTTTAAATAATATCTATTTAATATGTCTAAAATTTTTGCTTCTAGACACTCCATTCTTAAACATAAAAAATTTAAACAGCGAGCAAAATTCCACTCATCAACCTTAACATACTTCAGAGTTTCTGTTGACATCTGCAGGTTGTAGTTCTTCTCTGTTTCTGGCAGCTTGGAGAAATCAACAAGGCATGGATGATGTCTTTTGTTATCATCTCTAATCTGTAAGGATAAAAACATGTCAGCCTGTGTGCGTTTTCATTAGTGTTGCTCATCATTAGCACCTTATTAATTTACAACGTATGAAAAGTCTTTGTAAATAAATGCATATGGAAACTACATCCTTGTAAGTCACTGTGAACTAACAAGGGGGCGGGCATGAGGCCTAGGTCTTAGGTGCAAGTGCTTGTCGTGATAAGACAGTCTCCTCTAGTGAACATGTTATGGAAGAGGAACAGGGGAGCATGTTTTCTTCAGTGAAAGGAATAAAGAGGTGTGCGGCTGGAATACTAAGCACTTTGATGCATCCCTCAATGCTGCACTTTATGCCAAATAATCCTTTTGGCAAGTCTGCTCATTGGAGGTAACATGACAATGGTGAGTACTTGAAAACATGCAAGGCTATGTATAAATATGTAATTTTCTGTATATTTTTTTCAAAAGGGTTGTAACCTGCTTTATTAAAATTTTACCAAATGTATGAGAATGTTTTTTTTCGTTGTTTGTCCTTTTGCTGAATTATCTTTTTTTTTTAATGACACATGAGAAAGTAATCTATTTGTTATCAAATAAGTAAATTAGGGGGAAAAAAAAGCTCCTGCCTTTTGTTGCTGCTGTGGTTCAACAAATGACAATAGGTCTAAATAATTTTAAGTATATATATATATATATATATATATATATATATATATATATATATATATATATATATATATATATATATAAACCTTTGTCATTATGTTTGCTACTGTCTAATATTTTTAGACCTTCGTCCCACTATTGAAACGTAAATGTAGTATTGTGCATTGTGCAAACAATAGGGAAGATGCACTTACAATATAGAAACATACATTTAGGTGTTTGTTTCTTGGTGAATACAATGTTTTTTAGGGCAATGATATTTGTGAGTTATTTACATGAATGATTTTTGATTTGGATACTTGTACATTTTGGCTATGCAGACTGGCTGTAGAAATCAGTGTTTGATGACACTGGATAAGTTAGCTCTGGTTGTTTCCAAACAGATAGCTCTAAAAACTGTCAGAGCTTTATCTCTCAAAATACACAAAGGGGTATTTATTTGAAACAGATTTTATAGAAACAAATATGCACTCCCATGTTTTGAGGTGCGACGAAAAAGTTTAATTATTATTTTAGGTAACAGAAGAATTTAAACGAGGTAAAATCTAAATCAGTGTCTGAAAACTGTCCATAAAATAATTTTGATTAATTAAAATTATTAATAAATATGTATAATAAAGAAATGCACTTAGAAAGTATTACATGCTATCAAATCTGGGTTGACATTATTTTTGCAATATTTTGTTTGGTAAGATTGAGGTTTTTTGGGTTTTTTTTACCATGCAGACCGCCATTTATAATCGATGTTTCACCGCTTTAAGAAATATTCCAGTTGTTTTACAAGATATAGCTGTGAAAATAGAAAAAATTTGGAGCAAAAGTACTTTAAGTCCAACGTTACAGAAGTGTTTGCTGAAAGCTTGTTTAATAATGATCAATATTGCCAGTGAACTGCGTCTCTTTGGTAATCCATAAGAAAATATGAAAATTGCTAAAGATTTAAATATTCATCAGACTTGTTAGTTTAGGTTTCTAAATCCACATTTAATGCCAGACAAGAAGAAATTCATCCTTGTTTTTATTTCAGCAAGATATTAGACAAAAACTAAAGAGCTGAAATATTGCAAGTGCTTAAATTTTATTACATTAAACAGAGTCAGACAGAGTCTTTCTTCAGTTAATTTGATGCTAAGATGACCATAATCAGCTCTAGCATATAAAGCTGTACAAAGAAAATCCTGTTACATGGCATTAAATTAGTTCTCCACTTTGTCAATATTAGAACAAGCTCATTAAAATGAGCTGTTTTGAATTAGGAAATCATCTGGGTTTAACTTTTGATAATTGTCTGAAAACAATTGCAAGTTGGCCGGGGTTTCTTCTTAACACAGAAAACAAAACCATCAACGGAGCAAATTAAAAACCTGATTTTACTTTTGAATTGTCAAACTAGTCAAACACTCTATCTTTCCCATGGGTGAAACAATAATTCATGACTTGTACTAAAACACACAAAACAACAACTTTACAATCTACGAACAAACTGGAATGAAGCATCTACATGAGGGATGTGAAAAGCGATGGACAGAAACAAAATAAGTGATCTTTTTTTCCACTTACCCTCTTTTAGGAGTGAACAGCAAATTATAGAAGAGAAAGCAAGATGACGTACAGGCTTTTGTGATGTTATTGCTTCTTAAAACTAAAGCTTTTTCCAATTTATTTATTTTTTGGTATTCACAAATTATGCAGTAAGGATGTTCATTTCTTGACAAATGTGGAAAGAATGTATGGAGCATGCTTTATATATTTCTGTCAAAGTGGTGAACTTAAGAAAATACTGTGAGAGTACTTTCTTACCTTCCCGTAAGTCCATCCCAACTCAATTTTATTCATGCCCCACAGTTCATGGATGTTTTCAGCCAGCTTGTCTCGAACTTTCTCCAAGTGAGGTGGCATGACAACCTGAGGCAGAGAAATTACTTTCGGGCTGTTGCTGTTGCAAAGTGAGTCTTCATAATGATCTCTTCAGCTCATTACCTGGCTTGTCTCCACAGGAGTGGGAATGAAGGAGGCCTGAGAGGTAAACTGGGTGGTTCCTAGCAGATCCCGGACTCCCTCCATGTCTCTTTTGTACTCTTTCACCGGCTCCACCCTCATCTTCTCTTTTGGTAGCAAAGCCTCATAACACGGAGCATAGCTTGACGGGGGCAGGAACTTAAAGTCACCATGTCGGCCACCCAACAGGAAGCGTACCCTTAAAAGAAAAAAACAGTTAATCTATTTGTAATCTATCAGTGGAAAAGGGAGCTGAAAGGGAGTAGTTTTCCTTGAGAGGGGGGGGGGGGATATCAAAATATTAAAAAACAAAAGCAAAACGAAATATAGTTGTAAAAAAAAAAAACAGAAAAGATAACATGTCTTAAACTCCCTCAATCAGGGCAAGCTGAACATTGCAAGAAAAAAAATCTTTTTTTTTTTTTACCATGCCTGTAAAGCACACCTCATGGGGATGACCAAAATAGCTTCCTGAGTACTAGAAATGACACAACCAAGATGCACCCTGAAGCAGCTCTCAATTATTGAGCACAAAGTTGTGACTGTCACTTCCTGACACATTTAAATCGGTGGTATCGCGAGTTCACTAGGTCAGTTCCTACCACAAGCTTGTAGGTGTCTGACCCATCTGGCAGAGTTCACGCTAGTATTTAACATGTGAAATAACTTGCTTTACAACCAAAAAAGCAATTAAATAAAAAAAGTAAAAGTCATATTATTGAATTTATTCATTAGTAATATATTTAAAGCATTTACAGAAAGTTTCACTTTCTAATGTGAATTCCTGATATGAATTCCCTTTTCAAGGTATTCTAAATGTTTTAAGCTGCAGCTGTACTTGTTGATGAAAAAGTCCAAAGGAAAATATGTGAAAATCAATCAAACAAATTTAATTGGTTTAACTGTATCTCCAAAAACGCAGTTAGGTGCTAGCGATTATGTACATATTATGTTATGTACATATTATGTTTTATAACCTGTGGCAGTTGCTGATACGTTTCCCTGTGTTCATTTAGAACTGTGTGCACTATTGCATTATTTTACTAAACCAACATGTGTACAATATTTTTTTTCACTGGATTCAGTGTTTTCTTTAATATTTCATTGCAAAGACGCCTTGTGCAAAACTGTCAAAGCCACATTACAGCTAACGTCTGGGTAAAGCACTGAGATCTGTGTCAAGAAGAATAGATCCATCCAACAACTCGAGGCAGACGGATATAAATACTCACTTGATCCCTGCTGAGAAGCTGACGACGGGGAAAAATAGTCCGTCTGTGTTAAAATTTTCAAACATGCCCTGGACCGGCTGTCCGTTTATCCTAAAGGAGATGCTGGGAGCTCCCAGGTCCAGACAACAGCTCACCACATCCTCCGAAGTCAGGATATGCTGGTTCACAGACGCAACAGCCCGCGGGATACGACCTGTTTGGGAGGCAAACACACAGGTGTGTGAATGTGGACCTGGTGAGCATTGCTGGCACAGACTGGATCTTTCCAACAGACACAGGATGGAGCATATTTGCACGCCTCTACACACAGTCTGGGCAAGGAAATCCCTCCTGCAGGGTACTGACTGTCTGGATGTAACCTGGCTAACTCCCAGGAATACCACTCATGTTTGATTTGTCAGAGCATTATTATAATTACGACACACACTTTCACAAATTTCTTTCTCTCACTTACCTGACCAGAGGTGGAGCCCATCAAAGCCAAACGAGTAGAGGTCATCCCCAACTCCATTGCCCCCCCAGCCCTCCCCTCCTCCAGGATAGGGTGCGTAACCTTTGGTGTTGGCCCAGCCCACTCTCAGGTGAGAGGGCTCGCTGGTCACAAAGTGGTCCACCTGGTCAATCATGAGCTCGTAGTACCACTTTTTATACTGAGCAGAGCCCTCACTGACCCCCAGGAAAATGTTTGGTCTCATGCTGGAAATAAAGGGAGGTGAAATTATCGATGTACATCAGAGCATAAGAGAAGCTACCAGAACAGTACTCTAAATATTAAAGTTTATCTTCGAGAAATATGCATATTGTGCAAATAATTCTGAGCATTACTTTAAATACAGTATTACTTCAAATATCCCCATTAAAACTGCAGCAAAGTGAATTGGTGTTGCACAAAGGTCACTTTAAAGTTGCACAAATGTCACTTTAAAGTTTTTTTTTACATGTGTGAAGTATTTACCTCCTGTAAATTCTTATTCAACTGTGAGTTCTGCTGTTTAGCTGCACAGTATATTTTTTTTCAGTGATGACTTGTATTTTCATGTGACTGCTACGGAATGTCTGTCATTAAAATTCTGCACCTCTTCGGCAGTTTGCATTATTAACATATTCATCTCTTAGTCAATTGAAGTCCTGAACATGTTTTTATCGAAAGATTGGCACGCTGTGGTCATAAAAAGAGACTAAGGCAAGCTTTGCTATTTAAATAATGCTCAACTGCAAGCAAATTGACCAAACTGCTCCAAGAAAGTATCTCCCAGACAAGAAAGTATCTTCCAGACCACTACACATCCACCAACAGCCTGTACTGGACGGGAATGGGTAAGGAATATTGTTTCACTTCCTATGTTCTGTTGCTGTGTTTTGTGGTGTGGATTGTGGTTTGGTGCTTCAGGCTCTCTCTATTTTATCTTAAATCTCTTGGCCGTGACATCTATCTGTTTCTAACACATACGCACATTTAAAACTTAAAACACATTATCTATTGCTGCGCTGCATGTTTGGGAACCCCTAGTGTTTAACATGGTTTACTTTTTCTCGGTGTGGTAAGAGGTCGCTACTCTAGCCTAGCCTAGCTTTAGCCTTACTATAGCTTCTTCTGCTATCCTTCTGTTAGCTTCTCCGTCTCTGTCAAAGTCTCCCCCTCTCTCCTGCTCTCTATATCTGATGCTCAGTAATTCCTCCTTAAGCGATAACAGTATATGTAATAAATGTAGTGTTTTTGTAGCTTTGGAGATGAGGGTGTCAGAATTAGAGGTCCGGCTTTGCGCTGTTAAAAAAAAACAGCAAACAGCAACCCCTTAGTTAGCACAGAGCTACACAGACTAGCTTCACATAGATGTCCCCAAGCAGTACACAAGCAGCTGGGTTTTCAGGCCGGCTGGGTGACAATAACTGGGAAACATAGCTCTAGATTCCAGCCCCTGGGTCACCACCAACCCATCTGCGTTTCTATCAGAATTTCCTCACTCAGCGACACACCCACCACGAAGCCAACTCTGGTAATTGGCAGCTCCATAGTCAGAAACGTGGCACTAGAAACACCAGGGACCATAGTCAAATGCCTGCCAGGGGCCAGAAGAGTCGACATCAAATCCTGCTTGAAACTGCTGGCTAAGGAAAAGCGTAAATATAGTAAGACTGTCAAGATAAATAAACCATAAACAATTCCTCTTAGCTTAGAAATGTGTTTAAGTGCTTGTCTGGCTCCAGTGACAGAATGTGCTTTTCGCTGTTTTTAATTGGATAAAATCTAAGCATCTTGATTTTGGAAGTCATTGTGGTGAACGAATGGTTTTCTCACCTCTGGACATCATTGACAAGCTGGCTTTGCAAAAGCAGATCTCTTTTGGGTAGCAAGTGGTCGCAAATGAGGTTCTGATTGGTTCGCACAGCTACACCGTTACACACACACAGCGAACAGAGCACATCCAGAATCTGCAAAAGAGAGGAAGAATAATGGGACATAACAAAGACCACAACATCTCCCCAGAAGCTGATTAAAGGTTTATTTTTTCCTATAAAGCGCATAGATATGAACTTATCCACAAATAGCTACAATAATGATCTGCATCGCAAATCATTGTCCATGTTGCTGCTCTGGAGACAGCCAGTTTTCATTTAACCATGGCATAATTACTCTATGATGCTTCTTGAAGCTAAAAACATGTCTAATAATATTCGCTTAACAAAGGTACATAATTAAATGGCCCAGGAGGCTAAGCCAATGGTGACAGGCCACTTAATCATTGACCTCTTCCTTTTCCTTACATCGAAAAATTATACATTCAGGCAGATTTATGACCTGGACCAGAAAACTGTGTGCTTTGTGATTTTATTACAATGATAAACTGTTTTATTTATGTCAGGGAGATACCACAACCTAACATCCCAGAAACCCTCTGTTAGTGTGGGGGTTTACAATAGTACAAGATATGTACAGTCAATAAACAGCTGAAGAGAACGATATAAATAAGAGGCAAGAGCAAAACATATTTTGAAGTAAATGTGAGTTTAGTATGTCCTTCAGGTAAGGGTACCAAGGAGATAAATGCATGCCAAGTTATCACGTAAAATCCTATTATAAGGGCTGCTGTTACTTTCTATGCTTGGCTATAGAGGAGCTATTGTATCTCACAAATATCTTGCAGATAAATAGGAAAATTAGAAACAGTTATGTAATAATGACTAAATAGAGAAGAGCTGCATGAATGAGCCAAAAACCACTAATCTTTACATTGAGATTAAAAACTATAGTGGTAACTATACAAAAGACTAACTTTATACAGTTGCTACAGTGTCTTGGGAAATTATTAATATGCCTAAAAACATTTACATTTGACATAGAACCACAAACTTCAACACATTTAACTAGATTCCAACAAAAATCTGGCAATCTAGACACACCACTAGACACTAACCCTAACCCCCACCATGTCACATTGTGTTGGCACTCTCCCACTGTGGTGATGCATTTCTTCTGCAGGCAGAGGAAAGTTAGTTCCAGTTGAGGTGAAGATAGATGGTGCTAAATTGTAATATTCTGGTTTCTGTTCGGGTTTTATTTTTGAGTCATTTTACTCTCCTGCTTTAGGTTCTCTGCTTGCTTTGAGTTTTTGTCCTGTCTGGGTTTTTATTTACTGTTAGGTTATCTGGTTTTGTCATCTGTTTTAGTCTAAGCTTTATTTTCTGTTTTAGTTTTTTTCTTTAGAGTGATTTTGTTTCTTTGTAAGTTGTGTGTGTAGTTTGTTTCTGTCCTCTTGTCTTGTCAGCTTTTTAGATTTGTCTGTTCTTGTTTTGAGCCTCAGCACTGATGTCTGGTCTAATTACCCACTCTACACACCTGCCTTACTCCACCCCTGTTGCAATCATCTCTGACCGGTTTCACCTGCTTCCACCTCCATATAAACAGTTGAGACCAGACATCAGTGCCAGGTCGTCTGTTTGAGTATGGGTGAGTCTCCTCCTGCAAGTTTCTGTTTATTAGTTTACTTTTGGATTTTTGACCCCTTGTCCCCAGAGATCTGAGCCACCCTGTTTCTGTCTGTTCCTGCCTTGTCTGCCCAACTGGACTGTTTGTTTCTCTGCCCTTTTCCCTCCAGGCTGGCGTTTTGTCCCCCTGGTGTTGGTCCCAGACGCCACTTCCAAGGGAGGAGCGCTCTGCCGCAGCCGCCCCGCCGCCGCAAACGCCGGCGAGCGGTTGGTCTGGCTGACGCCTCGGCTCCTGTCCCTGAGGGGTTACCGCCAGCGGGCGACGTGGGGGCCCAGGAGGGTCCGCCGACAGCGGGCGCCAATGGGGCACTGGAGGGTCCGCCTCTGCCCAAGTCTCCAGAGGGGGCCCTGGAGGGTCCGCTTCTGCCCAAGTCTCCAGAGGGGGCCCTGGAGGGTCTGCCCAAGTCTCCAGAGGGTTCGTCACCAGCAGGCGACGAAGGGGTCCAGGAGGAACCGCTTCCGCCCAAGCCCCAAGAAGGGGTCCTGGAGGACCCGCCCTCGATTTCAGGTCCAGTGCCAGCTCCCCGTAGCTTTAAGGCACTGTCTCCAGTGCCAGCTCCCCGTAGCTTTAAGGCACTGTCTCCAGTGCCAGCTCCCCGTCGCTTTAAGGCACTGTCTCCAGTGCCAGCTCCCCGTCGCTTTAAGGCACTGTCTCCAGTGCCAGCTCCCCGTCGCTTTAAGGCACTGTCTCCAGTGCCAGCTCCCCGTCGCTTTAAGGCACTGTCTCCAGTGCCAGCTCCTCGCAGCTTTAAAGCACTCCTGCCCGTAGCCTGTAGCCAGGTCCTGCCCGTAGCCTGTAGCCAGGTCCTGCCCGTAGCCTGTAGCCAGGCCCTGCCCGAAGCCTGTAGCCAGGCCCTGCCCGAAGCCTGTAGCCAGGCCCTGCCCGAAGCCTGTAGCCAGGCCCTGCCCGAAGCCTGTAGCCAGGCCCTGCCCGAAGCCTGTAGCCAGGCCCTGCCCGAAGCCTGTAGCCAGGCCCTGCCCGAAGCCTGTAGCCAGGCCCTGCCCGAAGCCTGTAGCCAGGCCCTGCCCGAAGCCTGTAGCCAGGCCCTGCCCGAAGCCTGTAGCCAGGCCCTGCCCGAAGCCTGTAGCCAGGCCCTGCCCGAAGCCTGTAGCCAGGCCCTGCCCGAAGCCTGTAGCCAGGCCCCGCCCCCCGTAGCCATTAGCCAGGCCCCGCCGCCCGTAGCCATTAGCCAGGCCCCGCCGCCCGTAGCCATTAGCCAGGCCCCGCCGCCCGTAGCCATTAGCCAGGCCCCGCCGCCCGTAGCCATTAGCCAGGCCCCGCCGCCCGTAGCCATTAGCCAGGCGCCGCCGCCCGTAGCCATTAGCCAGGCGCCGCCGCCCGTAGCCATTAGCCAGGCGCCGCCGCCCGTAGCCATTAGCCAGGCGCCGCCGCCCGTAGCCATTAGCCAGGCGCCGCCGCCCGTAGCCATTAGCCAGGCGCCGCCGCCCGTAGCCATTAGCCAGGCGCCGCCGCCCGTAGCCATTAGCCAGGCGCCGCCGCCCGTAGCCATTAGCCAGGCGCCGCCGCCCGTAGCCATTAGCCAGGCGCCGCCGCCCGTAGCCATTAGCCAGGCGCCGCCGCCCGTAGCCATTAGCCAGGCGCCGCCGCCCGTAGCCATTAGCCAGGCGCCGCCGCCCGTAGCCATTAGCCAGGCGCCGCCGCCCGTAGCCATTAGCCAGGCGCCGCCGCCCGTAGCCATTAGCCAGGCGCCCCCTTTAGTCGCCTGTAGCCAGGCTCTCTCCTTAGTCGCCTGTAGCCAGGCGCCCCCCTCAGCCTGTAATTTGGCGCCTCCTGTAGCCTTTAGTCCGGCGCCAGGGTCTGTTTTCTCCCTCTCCAGGCAAAGGCCTCCGAGGGCTCTGCTCCGCCGAAGGCCTCCGAAAGTCCTGCTCCGCCGGCGTCGTCCGGGACGCCCGCCGGACATCCTGACCCGCCGGGGCCGTCGTCCGGGGCGACCGCCGGACATCCTGACCCGCCGGGGCCGTCGTCCGGGGCGACCGCCGGACATCCTGACCCGCCGGGGCCGTCGTCCGGGGCGACCGCCGGACATCCTGACCCGCCGGGGCCGTCGTCCGGGGCGACCGCCGGACATCCTGACCCGCCGGGGCCGTGGTCCGGCGCGACCGCCGGACATCCTGACCCGCCGGGGCCGTCGTCCGGGATGTCTGCCAGACATCCGGCCACTTTAGGACTCAGTTTCAGTTTCGATTCGCCCTTAGAGGGTTGTTTTGTGTTTTTGCACTTGTGTTAGATATTATTTTCTTCTTCAGACTCTAGCCCTCCAGCCTTTAGCCCCCTCCACCCACCCGATTTGACTTAGGTTCTTGTTTTCTTTGGACTCCCGTAGACGTTGGAGGGCGTCTAGAATCCGCCCTGGGGGGGGGGGGGGGGGGGGCTCTGTAATATTCTGGTTTCTGTTCGGGTTTTATTTTTGAGTCATTTTACTCTCCTGCTTTAGGTTCTCTGCTTGCTTTGAGTTTTTGTCCTGTCTGGGTTTTTATTTACTGTTAGGTTATCTGGTTTTGTCATCTGTTTTAGTTTAAGCTTTATTTTCTGTTTTAGGTTTTTTCTTTAGAGTGATTTTGTTTCTTTGTAAGTTGTGTGTGTAGTTTGTTTCTGTCCTCTTGTCTTGTCAGCTTTTTAGATTTGTCTGTTCTTGTTTTGAGCCTCAGCACTGATGTCTGGTCTAATTACCCACTCTACACACCTGCCTTACTCCACCCCTGTTGCAATCATCTCTGACCGGTTTCACCTGCTTCCACCTCCATATAAACAGTTGAGACCAGACATCAGTGCCAGGTCGTCTTGTTGAGTATGGGTGAGTTTTCCTCTTGCAACTTTCTGTTATGGTTTGCTTTTGGATTTTTGACCCCCTTGTCTCCAGAAACCTGAGCCATCCTGTTTTGCCTGTTCCTGCCGTGCCTGCCCCGTTACTCTGTTTATTTTTGTGCCGTCTTTTGGTTTGACGGTCTTTTTGGCTTTTTTCCCTGTTTTGCTTTTTGTTAATAAAGAACCTGATCTGAACCTCTGCTGGTCTGGCTGAATTCTGGGTCCTCTGCTCCGATTCGTGACACTAAATACAGGGCAGTCTTGGAACAAGCCTGCTCAACGCTACAAAAGACTAGACGTAGAGCCCATAGAGCTACAATAGAATATGTTTAGATCAATCCAAATCCATGTGTTTAAAACTGTCTTGTCAAAGTTCAGGCCTAAAACTTTGAATTGAAAATTGGTAGCAAGACATGAAACTGGCACAGACGCCGTCCATTTAATCTATTGCTATCATAACTTCAGCAAAAGTCTCTATTCAACCCTCAAGGAGGGTTGAATAAAAATGCACACAACAATTTTCAGATTTTTTTAAAAAGAATTCTGAAAACCATGCATAACTTTCCTCCGACATAATAATTAGGCACTACTTTATGCTTGTCTGTCACTTTAGATCCCAATAAAACACATCATGGTTTGATGATGATGAACTTTATTGTCCCAAAGGAAATTTGTCTTGGGTACAGACTCTGGCTGCTACATAGTCCAAACTATGTATCACACTGCATTCACACATAAAAACACTACTATAGAAATTCCATTATAAGAAAAAGACAAAAGATGCATGTTACATTACATTCACAATAAAAAAAACTAATAATATATTTTTTTAAAGTATAAAAACCATTCTTTAAAAAATCTGTTACAAGACACAATGAATTCATAAAGGAAGCATGTCAGTTTAGTTTAAAATGTTAGATACCATTGCCTATTCCCCTATTTACTGTTTGATAATGTATATTTCTTTAATGGGAATTGCAAACAAATAAGTTCTTATAGCGGTTCAGTCTACAGGCAGGGACTCTAATACGTCGACCTAAAGGAAGAAACCGATACTCTGAATAGAGAATATGAGTGGGGTCAGAGATGATTTGTGTGTGGTGTAATGTGACAAAAAGGAAGACGCTTAAGGGGTTTAAACACCTTGTCGAGGCACCGTACCTCACTTTCATTAACGTGTATGTCAACACTAAAACCCAAAGGCGTATTTGACACTGCAACAATATCCCACCTTTACTCTGAACCCCTCATGTCTGGTAGCGCTTACCTTGTGGTTGCGACCATGCTTGTAGAGCAGCGATATGATGGACTTAATGTGTCCTTTCTGGATGATATTGAGCGCCTCAGGGCTCTCGATTAGGATGCAGTGCAGGACTTCTAAGATGCCTGCACAGCCGCAAAATTCATCAATTAGTTAACATCAGTGGAAGGGAGAGACAAAGCAGAGGACATTTGTCAAAGAGACAACTTGCATGGATCAACAGGAAACCCCACTGGTACATGCATATCCCTACATATAAAAGCTGTGAACAGTTCAAAGATTAATTTTACAAAGGGAATGTCTCTCAGCTGCTATCTTGAAAAGCTTTTCTCTAACAGGATTCATTGTACAGTAACTAGGATAATGATCGGTGTACCTGAAGAAGACTCTAGTCTTTCCAGCTTGCTCACCAGCCAGTCCAAATTGTTTGAAAACTGAGTGCAGTTGTTCCGGTTTCCTCTGATTAATGCAGCTGCAAGACACAAGAAATGTGGGTGAGTCAAACTTTGCACCAAGGAATAACAAGGTTTGATGCGTCCATTTCGGCCCTGACAAGGTACCTTATACAACATGGGAAGGTTGTTCAAATGGAGACACCTTAAATTAGTGCCACAGCAAGTTAAGTAAGAGGTTCTGCTTTGACATTCTCATACATATTAATTTCTGAAGGTGCCTAAGGTAGACAAAAGAGGTTGGACAAGGAGAAGACATCAACACTTGCTGACAAATAAACCCACCTAATGAATGCCCTAGCAGTAAAGAGACAGGGTCATGGGATGCAGACAGACAGGGAAGAAAGGAAGAAGGCATCCCAAATCCAGTTAGCGCCGCGCTACATCAGGTGTGTGGAGGAGGAACAGGGTAGTGAGAGAGAGAGACGTGGCTGGAAGACTAATTTCAGCCAGGAGGGGAAATTAGTATAAATAAGAGCATGAAGGACATTCTTGAAGGGTAGAAGGGTTTCAGTTTGGCCGGATGAAAGATAAACTTTGCATCAGGTAGCAGGATGTGCAGACACAGGGGGAGAGCAAAAATATACAGCACCCATGCTGGCTCTGTTTGGTGAGATACATTTTAGATAACTTATAACAGGAGAGTAAAAACGGTTAAAAGTGATTTCTGGACAGGAGGGCTGATGATACTGGCTCGTGTGGAAAACATGGCAAGAACAAACAAAACAGATGCCACACAAGATAGTGATGAAATTGACACTTACTGACTAAAAGGTGCAAAGTAGGGACATGCAGGTTTTCTGTGTGGTGTGTGCCAGAGTGATAGCTGCACATTTGTATCTAATGGCCCACATGTCCCCTCATGTTTAATCCAGAGATGCACCAATCAGAGTTTGTGGGGCCTGTTTTTTAGTTTTAGATTTTTGTAAAGAATTGACATGCTAATTCAAATTTCTCTTTAAGAGCCGCCATATAAGATGATTTAAGAACACAAACTATATTTGTCTAGCGTTTTTGTCATGAGAGAACTATTATTACTTTTATTAGGATCTGCGACAAATGTTTGTCCCTTGTGTGAGAAAATAGTAGCTATGAAAAAGAATTTTACTGTTATTTAAATTTCTTTAAACTGAATGATTACAGAGATTGCATATTAAAAAGGTTTTAGCATCCCATATTAGTGTTCAGCCTGGTTAACATGGCTGGCATTGCAAAAACAACTAACTTCATGTGTATTCTGAGGAGAATGTAGATAACCGAGATTTCCAACAGAGTGCAAGCATTTCCAAATGTTCCTGGAAAGAACATTTCTGAGACTGATAACAGAACATTGTCTACAGATACGTGTTTGTATATGTGTGTATGAAAGGCAGTTGTAAAACCAGCTTATTACCCAGCAGCTCATAAAGCAAGTTGAGAATGTCTTTCCAGGCTGCTCCAGCCTCTGACCCTGCACACTCCCCAAAATGGGCTGCACTGTTGTAGACGTTTAGCCGGTCGATGCAGTTGGAGACAAGGGTTAGCATGCCCTAAGAAACACACAGAGGTACACATTAACTCAACAGCAGCACACAGAACAGAAAATGTCAGAATAAAGCTTTTAATATATTTACATAATTTTTTATGTAAACAGCATAGAAGGCGTTTGTAATTAACTGTCCCACAATATTGCAAAGAATAAGCCATGGGATGGGTGGTCTATAGTGACTTACACGTGCTATTTCTATGTACACAGTTACTTGGAAGTTGTATTATTAAAACACATGTACAGTAAGAAAAAAAGGTATAAACTGAAATAGCTTTACAGCTGATGCATGAAAAATACAATTATTGCACAAGTCATGTCACAAAAGGCACAGAAGGTGAAAAATAACTTGACAGAAACTGAAAATCTTGCTATATAGTAGGGCTGCATGATTTTAGGAAAACATGCAATATGTGCTCAAACTGATCAATGTCACAATTATGATATGACCCAATAAATAAGCAAGTAATCAAAACGTGTTAATCTCTCTGTACTCTAATTATGCTT
This sequence comes from Fundulus heteroclitus, assembly GCF_011125445.2. Taxonomy (NCBI): domain Eukaryota; kingdom Metazoa; phylum Chordata; class Actinopteri; order Cyprinodontiformes; family Fundulidae; genus Fundulus; species Fundulus heteroclitus. Next base: position 12,333,299 of record NC_046379.1, on the reverse strand, counting down.
TGTGTTAATGACATACACAGACTTTTAGGCAGCATTAAAGTTTCAGCTAATGTACAGTAATACAGACATAGACAACTTAAAAGCATGATATGTAAATAATGTGTAAACATTCACAGCAGTACAAGAAGTTTTTCACAATATAGATATTGCATATAGAGTGATATGTCGATGACAAATTTGCAATATTGTGAAGTTCTAACACAAAGGGACAAATTATTCTCAAGTGCCGAACGCTTCACAAATGATCCCTTTGTAAATATTCAGAAAAGGTAGTGAAATTTTAAAAATGGCCACCACTGCTGAATCGCAAGCTTGTGTCAAGATATGATGAGAAATGAAGTGATGGACATTCCTAAAAGCGACTGAAGCAAATGGATGAGCCCATTCTGTACAACTAACAGGAAAGCGAAAGCACTCTACAGGACTGCTCTGAAGGGGTTCTAGGAAAGCTCCTATTGGTATAAGTCCTACAGGCCATCCATTTATCTTCCTTTGCTTAGCCTCCCAACTGCTTTACAGTCATTGTTAAACCACCCCACTGCCTGCTGAAGGTCAAAGCCTGAAGATGACAACAACATCCCATCATCTGCAAAAAGAAAGGTGTCATGATTTCCAGGTGTTTGGGACTGGTTATTTAAGTCACTGAATCAGTCCCTCTTTGATTTATTATCCTTTCGTGTTTGTTGATTTTCACTTTTGTTTATTTAGTCAGTGAATTCTGATAGTTCATTCGATTTAATTTTGGTATTATACTCTGATAGATTTCTTCCTGTGTTTCCTCGTAGTGTTCTCTTTCTTCCTCAAGTCTTTGTCCTCATTGCTCTCAACTGTTGACTATTATTCACCTGCTTACTTGCACCTGCTCTCCATGCCTTCTCTCCCCACTCCCTCTGTATACAAGCTCTCTGGTTTTCTCTACTCATTTGCTGTTTCCTCTGTTGTGCCACCTCATGTTTGCTCCTTGCTCCATGTGTGCCTGTGCCATGCATTGATTTTGTTCCTGTTTGTGTTCATTTGGTTAATTTAATTAAATCCATTTTCATTCACCATGCAGCTCCCAAGTTCTTGTCTGTGTTTTGGTCTGGCTCCTACATCTCAAATCATGACACAAAGATGAGACCCTGATCATAAAAAATATATCCTTTAAGTGGTGCTACAGTATTAAGAAGGGACTTTAGGTGGGACTTTTTGCCAATTAAGGTAACCAAATACTCCACAGCTATTTGCAATATTTTGTTTTCTTCCTTTTGTGATTTAAGCGGTCTCCAAATTGTACACAATCAAATATCTAGACATGTCATATCAAATACGAGCTCTCATCAATTAATTGTAGAACTTAATTTGTTAAAAATGTCTCCAAATTTCCATTAGCATGACTATCATAGGTGCAGCTCTCTCTCCTCGCATGTGTCACAGTGATTTATGCCACAGAAGAATATCTACAGTGATCTCATATGCAGAACGGAGGGCATTAAAAAGGCAAAATGGAAATTTCAGATGAATTATAACGCCTGTAAAAATCATGAGTCAGCTTTGTACGTTGACAAATTAACCTTCAGAAGGCAATATATCAGGAGCGACATAGAAGCTTTTGTTTTTTATAAATCCTAAAAAAAAAAAGAAGATTGAGAGCTGTTGAAATATTTCATGATGAAAGTTTAGTAGATTGAATTTAACTACTTAACTTTAGATCTCTTTAGGACTGGTTCAATTTAATTATACTGTCGTTGAACAACTAAAGTTAGGATGTTTGACGTCAAACGGCCCCTCAGTAAACCAGCTGACATACTGTATAATTGATGGAAGTAATTTAGCTTGTAGAAGCATAGCAGCTTCAGTGCTCTCATGCTTGCTTCGGGGAAAACTTATAACACTGAAACTGCTGACACCTTAATTTCCGGTACCTCCAAATACAGAACAGGAATTAAACTTTCCTCTGGGGATCAACTGCTTTTGCCTCTCATACTTATGCAGTTATCTTGTCTGCTTTCAGCTTAATCAACCATGTCGTAAAAGTCCCACAAATGGCTGCTTTTCAGTCATGGTCTGTGATGTTTAGTTCCACATATTAATAGGCAGTGGCAAGCCATCAGGGCTTTCAAGTTATTCAGGAAAGATACCAAGTAAGAGGCCAGGAACCCGTTACAATCCAGAGATACATTGTTGCTCTTGGTCCAGCTAAATAAAATTTCTCTTGAGCCACAAAAGCTCATGACACTTCAGAAAAGACATCCTATTTAGTTTTGTTAATCAAGTAATTCAAACCAAGAAAATGTGTTTGTTTTATGGTTAAAGAAGCTAAAGAATCTGTTATTATACTCTAATTTTAGGAAAAAAATAGATAATCAAACCTTTGCAATTTATTTGTAAAGGTTTGATTATCCATATTTTTGGAAAGTTAAGAGGAAGAAACTAAACTTAGTCAGTGGGTTTGTTCTTCACTGGTCCAAGATAATCTAGCTTTCCCTCTGATTTTTGTAGGAGACCAAACTTGCACTTGTAACAAATTCTAAAGTTAACTAAAAAAAATAATAAAAAAAAAATAGGGTAGACATAAAAAAATAATGGAATATTTTACAATCTGTCATTTGAGTTTACAATTATAACGATTTGTGTTGTTGGCCTTTTGGCAAGGTCCCCCTTGTATAATAGATTTTGAATTCCTGGTCAAATAAAGGTTGAATAAAAAGTAGCAATGTTTTAAGGTGATTAACTATAAAAAGAAATTAGTTTGACTCACAGGCTAAATTTGGTACATGAGGTTGTGCAGCTTCAAGCTATCTCTTGACAGCTGTGTGGTATTGGAAAGCATTTGAGACAGTTTTTAACCAAAACTAAAATGCAAGACGTCTCATAATGGCAATAATTACAATAAGACTTCAGGAAAAATATAAACTGATTATTGAAAAATGTATTCAAATGGACAGAATGAATTTGGTTGTCACAGAGCAACTGTTGTGAGTAAAGATAATTATTGTTGCATTTTTTGCTGCTGTGTTTTAAATAAAGAAGAGTAGCCGTTCCTTGATTTAGATTGTAGGTGCTCTATTAATGTTGAACAGAGTTCAGACTCTTTTTATAAAGCAAATTCCTGCATTCTTTTCCAGACTCAGTATAGTTAAGCTTCCAAGCCATTTTAAAGTACGAGAACAAACTCTCTCTATGTATTTACTGCAGATATGTTGGAATAAGGCTTTATAAACAAAACTGCATAGACGGAGGGACCAATGGAACATTTAGACAACGGGAAAGATAATGAATAACCAAAATCTGCCCACAATAATTTTTTTTTCAGTTTTTCAGTTTGTTCTTCATGTTAGTTCGACTATTTATGGATTTTGCTTTGGTTTGCCATGCAGTATTGACTGGTTAATGTGTTTGATGTAGCATTTGTGTAAATAAGAGAAACTACAGGTGGTACCTTTATATATATATATATATATATATATATATATATATATATATATATATATATATATATATATATATATATATATATATATATATATATATATATATATCTTTTTTCTTTTCATTTATGACCTAATGGGTCATGTGATTTGTATCTAGGGTTGGGGTGGGGCAGGTGGGTATTGATCACTGACTTTGTAATGTTCCTGTGTCCCAACTTGGGAATTTGTTCTTAAATAAAACACAGTGAATCACAAAAAAAAAATAAACAAAATAAACTATAGGTGAACTGTGAAGGTGAATTGTGTTAGTAGCTGTCACTTTAGAAATGTATGTGGGTTGGTTGTGTGGTTGTGCCGTCAGTTTATCACAGATCCGCTGTGAAATAATTGGGTCACACCAGAAACTGTAGAGCTTAGAAGTTTTCCAGCTACAACAGCAACCGACCTGCGTCACGGCTTGGTATTCTTTGGGGGTTGACGGCCTCGTGAGGACTGTATTGGGTTTGAGGTGTTGTTTTAATGATGCCTTTGTAAACGTTGGAGGCACATGTCACCTCTGTTGTTAGGTGATACTCGATAAGTTTGCTCGGCCTTCTGGGATGGTAACACTCACTTCCTGTTTGAAGAGGTTCTGTCTGTTCTTGAGTGAACGAAGCTTTATCTGCCTCTCCTCGTGCTCCAGCTCAACATCAGGGAGTTGGAAATAGGTGATGAGGTCATTGAGTGTTTGGAGCACCTCCTCAACAGGCAAGGCTACAAGGGTCCTGTTTTTTATGCTCAGGCAGTCAAGGTCTCTGTGATGGGGAGACAGAAGCGAGACACATAACTACACCAGTTCCCATTGACAATTACAATCGTTTATAGCTTTAAAATTGCCCCGTACATCATAAAGGCAATAAATGCAGTCCTATTGGGACGGGCTGTGCGGATATAAGGAGGAGCAGTGATGACTAACAGTGTTTAACCTACAAGTTCATTCATGTTGAATAACTGATTTCCGCTGGCCTGCTAAAAATAGCTTCTGTCGTATGCGTGGGAGGGATTAAGGGGGGAGATGTATGTGTCACAGCCGCAGGGGAGAGGCTGATACCTCCTCACATGTGGACACGACAGGCATCCAGAGGGTCCGAGGGGTCTTTAATAACCAATAAAAATAGGATCCAGCCCCAGTGGTCCTTTTTTCAAAGCCGGCCTCCATCTCTGCTAAAGTAGTTGGATGTTTACAAGCACAAGACAGGTCCACCGAGCAAGCCGTCTGTAGCTCTGGTTTCTCACTCAGTCAAAACTTACAGGCCCGGAGCATGACTTAATACTGGTGACATTTACAATGTGTGACCATCTGAAAGACTAGGGGGCTTTGAGAGATTAATGTTTCAGGTCTCAACAATATTTTTCACAACATGGTTCCATCAGGTAGTGGGGCTTTATTGTCTTTATTAGTTGTGCTCATTCGGGTGCTTAAGTTACCTGCATGTTTTTTTTTTTTTTGATAAGGTGTCTCAAGAGATCTCTAATTTGCTTAAAGTGGATAATTGGGTTTAATGAGTAATTTGCACATCCGCGTCCCTCCACAAATAGGTGAGTAATGTGTCGCATACCTGATGAATCGGTTAAAGAGCAGCGTTGTGTTGCGGATGATTCTCGCGGCCCGAGACTCCTCGTGTTGACAGCGCTGCAGGGTTAACCCGTCATCCATGTGGCCCTCAGAATGAAGACAAGCCTGGAGGGAAAGACAGACGATTACATTATATAGAAGAGAGGCGAGAAGCAAAAACAGTGAGAAAATGACTTGAGGATGCTCAGAAAACAGTGAGACACGATGACAAGAACAAGGCTGAAGGCAGTAGGTTATCCGATTGTACAAGAATTACTGAATTCATACGCTGCTCTGAAAAGCTACTCTAAACCATCAGACTTCTCTACATTTTGTCATATTACAACAACAGACTTCAATGCATTTTAAAAGGATTTTATGTTACACAGAGAGCAGTACATGACTGTGTCACGGAAGAGAAAATTTACATAGTTAGCTAAATTTTCAAAATGTTGTAATCTAATTATGTGTAATCTAACTTCAGCATTCGTACAGCTGTTCTATAAAGGCCCTAGAGTTTTGTTTCTTTAGTGAACATTAGAAATGAAGCAGCATCATTATGACTAAGGAACAGAGCAGACAGGTCAGGGATAAAACTATGGGTTATAACACAAAATTCCAAGCTTTGAATTCGTCACAGTCCTCTCTCTGATCCGTCATCTGTAAAATATAGAGTGCGGCACAACTGCAAATCTTCCAAGATAAGGCCCTCCACCTTAGTAGGCAAGCTGCCAAGAAGGCCATTTTTCAAAAAACAGGTGGAAAAAATGACAACTCTTAGTTGTGGACTCTACAAATCTGGCATTTTCAGAAGAGTTGCAAGAAGAAAACCATTGTTGAGAGAAAGCCATAAGAAGTCCTCTTTGAAGTTTGCCACAAGGCATGTAGGGGAAAAAGCAAACACATGGACAAAAAAGGCCTGGCCAGATGGCAACAAACTTTAACTTTTTGGCCTATATGCAAAAGAATTAGTTTGGCAGAAATTTAACACTGCAGATTACCCTGAACAAGCCATGCCTACTGTAAGAGATGGCAGGGAAGCAACATTCTTTGGGGATGGTTGAGCATATCTAGAGGTTTATGAGCCTCTAGATATGCAAAGCTGAAAAAGACTGGCTGCTATAGATGCAGAAAATAGTATTGACTCCAGGATGGATTAATACAGTGTACATCACCCTTTTAAGATTTTTTTTTTTTTAACAAAAAATGTAAAACAGTGTATTCTTGACAATAATCCCCCTCTCCATGTTGTTGTGTCAGTCTTTTATAAAAAAAAAAAAAATAGTAAAATACACAGAAGTTTGTGTTTATAATGTGATGGCAAAATTTAATTTTGGATATTTATGTTGGGAACAAAACCAATGGAAAAACGTTCTTAGATTTGATAGAACTAGAGTAAAACCCAATAAACAATCATAGCACCCACTGAGCTCTTTATTCCTGGAATGATTATGTTCCTCAAGGAATGAGATTTATCATTTCTGGTTGTTTATGTGTATGCTCGTGTGTGCCAATGCTTACTCTTCTCTTAAGAGGACCCAGCCGAGTAGATTTGACATCCGGCGCCTGGTAGGAGAGCCACAGACCTGTGGCTATGTGCATGATGAAGCAAAGCGAGTCTCCATATTTAATTTCTGCCACCCCCATACCCTCGATGTCCCGCTTGGGGCTCTGCTCCAGCTTCTCCTGTTCAGGTTAAGCAGAGAATCAAGAAAGCTGCCGTGAGCTGATGTGAAACAGACGAGAACAAACACACAACACGAGCACAACAAGGATGCAAATTTCTTCCTGATCAAACCAAACAGCCCAATGTCAACAGCAACTGCTCTTTAAAGCTCAACCCATCACAGTTCAAGGAATTGACCTTCTGTTGAGATCCCAATGTGGTTATGAAGAATGCAGCAATAAATTATAGTCAGGGAAATAATTAATTTTCACAGTCTCTAAACATTCTCTTGCTAAGGTTTTGTTTTCCTGTATTAGGGAGAATGCCATAAAAACACATTACGCAGAAGTAAAAGATCAATTTAATCAATCTGAAGTCTAAAAAAGCTGTTTCGTAGGTTCAGAAATGATCTGCTAGATAACATGAAATACATATTATGGAACACTTTGTTCGGCATATTTTGCCAATGTATGTTTGTGCCATTGCAGCTCTGTGGGCATGTACCTACCTTTGATGCTCTAAAGCAGAAAGCCGTGGAGATGGTGTCCGACCTCTCCCGGTCCTGCAGCACCAGCCCCCTGTCCTCAGTCAAGGCTAGGTAGTGACCCGTGGTCAGGTGACGTAGTCGAAAAGGCTGTCCCCAACGGATGTGGCTTCCACTCCAACTGCAAAGGAGCAAGAAATGCATTACCATAAAAGGCAAAATCAAAAATGTGTTACATTACAACCTGAAAAACTGATGAATTTGGCTTCCAGGTGAACATAAAGTAGTTCTCATGGTGAAGTAGAAGAAAAATAAAAATGTATTATAAACAAAATTTTAAAATGTGGGCTTTATGGTGTGACTTTTGGATTACCCTCCCTTTACTCTTATCCCCCTAAAGCTTTTAAAATCTTATAATTTGTAAGTTCAATTGTGTTATTTAATGCAGCTGTAATATTCTGGTTTCTGTTCTGGTTTTATTTTTCAGTCATTTTCTTCTCCTGCTTTTGGTTCTCTGCTTGCTTTGAGTTTGTCTCCTGTCTGGGTTTTTATTTACTGTTAGTTTATCCTGTTTTGTCATCAGTCTTATTCTTAGCTTTATTTTCTGTTTTAGGTTTTTACATTAGAGTAATTTTGTTTCTCAGTAAGTTTGGTGTAGTTTCTGTCCAGTTGTCCTGTCAACTTTTTAGCTTTGGTTTCTGGTTTATTTCTTGTTTTGATCCTCAGCACTGATGTCTGGTCTAATTACCCACTCTGCACACCTGCCTTACTCCACCCCTGTTGCAATCATCTCTGACCGGTTTCACCTGCTTCCTCCTCCATATAAACAGTTGAGACCAGACATCAGTGCCAGGTTGTCTTGTTGAGTTATGGGTGAGTCTAACTCACAGCAGTACTAACGTTTTACCTTAATGTACCCTCTTCTAAGTCCCTGCGATGATAATCTAAGTGTTTATGAGACGATTGAGGGGTCTGTCATCAAAAAGCCACACTTGTAACTTTCTATTCCCCGACCCTGTGGCAATCTAGCGTCTCTGTTCTCGTGGTAGGACGAACAGCTTTACAGCAGCCCAAAGTAAGGCCACAGACATCAATAGCAGCATTACCAAGTCTGCTTATTATATCTTTTTAAGAGACTTGTGTTGTTCTGAAGTCTCTCGTAAGTTATGTGAGTCGCAGGTTGAGATTTAATGGGCCATTTTTTGACTGTGAATTTGCTTATTTGGGCTACAAAACAAAGCTATAAAGAGGGAATCCTGTTTATGTAAGTGCTATTTTCAGAAGGTCCTGTAGGGAGCACGCCACTTAGTGCTGCTTTAATCTCTGTAAACATCAGGTGTGTGAGGAACTCATAGATTTGTTAGAGAACATTACTGAACAGACAGTATCACGAAGGCCAGGCATGCACTGCTTTAATCAAAGAAGCAATCTAGAGACCCATGTTAACTGTGGCAGTGCTGCAACGAACAACAGCCTAGGTGGGAGAGGGTAACGATAGGACAAGTATTAACTGTCCACTACAAAAATCTGGTCTTCTTCTGAATCTGAGAGAGGTCGGAAGAAGGATTTGGTGGAATAAACCCATGAGAAATCCTGTTTAAAATTTACAACAAGCCATGCAGGGTAAACAGCAAGGCTGTCCAAGAACACGCTCCTGCCTAACATGGGTCAAGCTGTGGGGATGCTTCTCTTCAACAGGGAAAATTAATCTATCCAGAACTGATGGAAATTTTGATGTACTCCTTATATATATATATATATATATATATATATATATATATATATATAGTGAGAGAGAGCTACAATGGAATATTGTAGGTATAGCATCTTTATGAAAGACCTGAAAGTTGAGCTAGAAGTTTTGCAAAGAAGAATGTGGAAGAATGTTGACCGGCATTTGTGCATATATGTTTCAAGACTTACACTTGTAAATGTAGAAAAAGACCGTTGAACAAAGTATTTACCCGGTGTTCCTAAAAACATACAACTGTCATGTTTTCGGATTTTCATCTCTAAATAGAAGGAAAAACATGTTTGATTTTCCTTCCACTTCAAAGCTCTTCACTACCATTAAAATACAGAGAGTATTGTGGTTAGACCGTGACAAAGTGTGACAAACTTCAAGGGCTGTGAATGATGTTGCAAGACTACGTTGATGTGACAAAGACAGCCCTATAATATATTTATATTCTAATAAGGTCAACAGGGTCAAAAATAGAAAAAGCAATAAACAATTTGTGATAAAGATTTTAAAGGGAACAGTGAGATATAGGATTTGAAAAAATTCATACAAATTTACAGAGAGGAGGGGTGGGGGAATCCCAAACAGATGTAAGGCAAATATATTTAAATTGGAAACACAGAAGATAGAAAGTGGTAAAATAGGAAGGCAGGAAGGAATTATTGTCAACCTGATTCGTAGTGGTTCCAGCCTCCACAAGGACCTCGCCTTGGCACCCGCTTTACCCGTCTCATAGTTGACTATCCTGGGGAAGCCAGAGAAACATGAATGTTTGATCGAACTGTGGATGACACCATCAAGGTCATTCATCCTAACACTGAAGAACCCCCCCCCCCCTTTTTTTTCTGCAGCCGTCATTCATCACCCCCATTTCTAGCGATGTTTGGCTCAAGCACATAAACACACACTAACACACAGGGTGCATTCACTCTCTCTGACAACAGCACGCCATCCTTCAAACAGAGACATGTGAGCCCTGATATCCTACAGCGACACAGTCTATCAGCAATATATGGGTGACTGAGCTCAGAGATAAAAGACACACATCACCCTGTGGTGTCAGCTCCCAGTGTGTCTGATCTGGCTCAAAAAAAAAAAAAATGAAATGTATCTTAAAAGAAAGCTGCTTCTGGTAAATTTCAAGGACAACACAAGGAGAAAAGCCAAAGCTTGAAATGAATTATCCAATCCCGTACCCATGTTCGCCATGCTCTGTTCTAAAAATAGACACTGTGTGTCCAATAGGAAGAAGAATATCTCCTAGCACCTTGTCGAGTGTGTGTATGGGCCATCCCTGTAGCTATGACCCACTTCAAGCCCTGAATGTTTTGTTTTTTTAATTCGTCCCACCTTATCTCTGTTTTAACTCGTCTTTTGCTCCTTCGGAGTCAAAGTGTTTATGCTGGTCAGGGAGATTTTAATAGCGGGTGATGAAAGCAAAGGCAATAGTTAACGCTGAGCCCCTGTGTGCTTGTGTGTTTTTTTGGCCGCGTTTCACACCTCTGCTGCTCTTCGCTCTGGTCTGATCCTGGGATGCTCACCACCTCGTCATGACCGTGGAATAGCCGCATCACATGGCCACCCAACAGGTAGCCTATTGGAGAGAGAGGGGCACAAGATGACTTATGAAAGGCTCCTTTTCACTTTGTCCTGCTGCTGCAGAATGGTGGCATGAATTGAAATAATTATTAGTATTCTTACCCCTTAAACATTTTCCCACTTCATTACATTACAACTAAAGACTTCAGTGCATTTTACTTGGATTTTGAGTAATAGACCAACACAAAAGTGTCATGATCCTGGTGGATGCAAGTGTGAATTGTCTGAGTATGTGAGATCTCTGTCCAATAAGTGATCTTTGCTAGAGAGTGCCCTGGCTGTGAGAGCACACCTGTAGATGGTTAAGCTTATCAGACCTCTGGAGACGTCAGAGACAAGGTTAGATATTTTGTTGGTTAGGCTGATTGTTCAGATAGATCCGGCATTTGGGGAGACTAAACAATCGATTTGTATACCAGTTTCCAGAGTGGAAAAGTGTCAAAATGCCAGTTTTGTGTTTCTATGTGTACACATGTTTTTTCTGGGGCGTAGTCCACACGTACCCGGATATCTAGGAAAACAAATACATTTGTATGTGTTTTAGCCTTAAATCCACACGAAAACTCCATTTAACATCACTAAAAACAATTATTTCACAAAACTCTGGCCAAAGTGGAGATTTCAGAAAACCCCGTTATAGTGTTTGCATGTTTACAGAGCAAAACAGAGTTTTTTTGGTACTACTAATGTCACATCTGCAACAATTATTGTTGACTATCCCAAGATGTGAAGGGAAAGTGAATGCTATCAGAGAGGTGCTGATTTTTACAATGATTCAGACGCTTTTTGCTTGTTTGTTTTTACAAGCACAGCTGCTCCACTACTTATTTGTGCAGGCTCGTGTGGGTGAAAACTTTCTTAGAAACAATCCTGTGTGTACGATATTATTTTTAAAAACAATGTGGGGGCACTATTCGGTTTTGCAAAGATCCGGCTATGTTTAAATGAGACCTTAATCAATGACGTTATAGCTTCACCTCTCAATGAAAAGCGCATCACTCTCTGTCTTGTGTTCATGTTAAGGCTAATACTGGCTTTGTTATGGCTGTTCTGGGACTCTTTCTTTCTAATGAGCCAGGCTCTTTCTAATGTGCTTGTCTTGTCTGATCCCAGACCGTGCTACTGTGTTTACATCATGTGAATTATCCCAGCATGCCCAGTGTTTTCTTGTTTTTTTGGGGTTTTTTTTGCATGTTTCTATAGCAGTGTCACAGCGCCACCAATGGGCCCGGCATACCTGTTGACTTCTTTGAGAAGATCTGTTTTTGCCTGTTGCTATATTCCCCTTAGATTCACCTCCCACATTCCTGTGCTTCCAAAGTTGGAGTTCCCTTAATGGTTTCTCACAACGACTGAAAAAGCTCCATGTTTCAGAGCCTCCACATTCTCTTCCGAGGTAAAATCTGGAAAATTTCTCCAATCATCTTTCTCAATCTTATAATTTCTCCCTTATTCCATCTGAGACCTCATGTTGCTGTCTGATTGCTCCCAGGATTATTTTTTTCTTTTTTAAATAAACCTGATAATGTCTTGATCCCTAATCTACATGTATGTGATTAAATTGAAACAAGAACATGACAGATGGACTATGTCACTGAAGTAAAAAGTAAATAATACTTTTTTTAAACACAAATCTAATTCTTCTTTCCAAAAGAGCTTAAACTTAGTCAGATTCTATCAAGATCTATGAACAATTATGAGGTCAAAAAATGCTTTGATCAAATATTGTAGTTTAGGTTGTCTTCCTGAAAGACAAACTTCTGATCCAATCTCAAATATTTTAAAGCCTCCAAATGGTTTTCCTTCAGGATTCCTTTGTCTTTGACTCTATCTTCTCAAGAACCCTGTCCAACACCCCTGTCCCTGCAGAAGGAAAGCTTCCCCTCAGCATGATACTGCCACCACCATTTCTCATCATGTAGAAGCTATGTTAAGGGTGAAGGGCATTGTTGGTTTCTATTGCTACAGCTCCTCAAGAGTTACCATATGCCTCCGTCTGCTTCACAGATTAATGCTCTCATTGCCTAGCCCGTCAGTTTAGGTGGATCAGAAAGTCTTGGTCTGTTTGAGTTTGTGCATTATTCTTTCCATTTTCAGGTGACAGATTGAACATTGCCCAGCGAGCTGTGCCAGGCTAGGTATGGGGTTTAATAATCCAGCTTCTCCTAAATTTAATCCCTGATCTATCTGATGTGTGCCTTGGTCTGCCTCATGCAGACATCTTTCAATAGACAGCTGTATTTATACAGAAACTACATTACACACAGATGGACTATTGACTATTAGTTGAATATTAAAGGCTATTGGTTTCACTGGTATTCTATTTAGTGTTGAGCACATACACAAGACATACTTTTCCGTTTTATTCATTTGCAATCACTTTAACCTCCATTTACGTGTTCCTGTCATCATCATGAACTACTTTTTCGTTGCCGTGTCCTATAAAATGCCATTCAAATTCATCACAGCGTATTGCAGTTTTGTGGCATTTCAAGAAGTACGAGCACCGCTGCAAGACACATTGCAACGATATAGCATTTATATCATCAGGGGCAGAGTTCAGAGAGAGTTAGATTTTCTGCATCATTTATTTCCAAATAAAGCCAAATTCGAAATGCATTTGAGACAAGAGTTTTAAATTTCTTCCGGTTGTCAATTTGTTCTGAGAATAATGGGATGAATTAAACACGTGAAGTCTCTACCTTCTTCTATGTTGCTGCCAGAACAGACGGGGTGGACGTTCCACAGAGTCTGCATGAAGGAAGCGTCCACCTGGATGTTGCCATTGGAGATGGATAAATGCTGCAGGAGAGACCACATGAAGGACACAATCATTTGTGCACACTGATACAGCAGGTGGTACTTTGATTGGTTAAATAAATAGAAATAAAGGAACCATCTAGCTAAAGTGGGAATGTCTGGATTTTAAATCTGCATTTTGCGAACAAAGTAATGATAATTTTGTGTAAGCTTGCAGAGAAATGACACTTTATCACAGGGCACTGGGGAAACCATAAAGCTAACATTTAAATATTTTTACGTTTTTGGGCCCAGGAGGCTATTCATTCCATAAATATGTTTTGCAAAGTCTTTATGAATCCTAAAAACACATTTTGAGGCAGCTGTGTCCTCGTCATCCCTGCTCCCTGGAGGGTCTTTGCAGCCCTTAGGTACTGCTTGTCCCCATATATTATCATATGTGTGACAGCTGGGACGGACGACCAGATTGACGTCGGGGACTGTGAGGCGACAGAGGTCATCTGTCCATGAGCCAGCCACAGTTGGGGAGGAGCAAACATTGCCTGGAAGCTGTCAACAACTTTATGAATCACTGGACACGTTTTCTGGGTTAAGTACAGTGACACGATCAGGCTGGTCAAATTTTAAAAGAAGCTCCAGGGTTGTTTCAGAAGTGCAAAAATCTCATCATCATCATCATCGCCATCATTGGAGAATGAATGTGAGAACGATGAAATCAAAAGAGGCTAATTTAAAGTCATTCATGTCTAATATAATCCTAATCCTCGTTTCCCACACAGATCAGGTCTTTCTTAATGTAATCAAAGCAGCCTTGCAGCGATACAGTAAGAGAAAAAACATTGATTTCACAATTGCTTCTGGAGAGAAGTTGCAGATGAGGGCATTTGCTAAATGGACCGGGGTTAAGCAGACGTTTTGTCACATAAGGGTAAGAAGAGTTGGTGTTTTTTTCCCATTAAGAGCTAATGAACAAAAACACAGGCGATTGAGCTCAGAGTCTTTAAGGATTAAATGGTAAATATTAAACTTACAAGATATCGCTCTGAGGACACGCTGACAAGAATGAGATCATCGCCGATGCGTACTTTCTCTCCTTCTGATCTCTGCTTTGAAGCAGGATGGATCGTCCACCAGCAAGCTTCCCCTATAATACCAAGAGTTATAACACGGTTATGTATGTTGACTAATTCAATTCCATCCATATATCCATTTCTATACCCGCATAAACCATGCAGGGTGGCAGAGAGTGCTGGTGACTATGTCCAGCAGTCATTGGACGAAAGGCAGGGTACACCCTAGACAGGTCCTCAGTCTGTTACAGGGCAACACAGAGACAAAGCACCCAGAGAGAATCAACACATGCATGGAGAGAACATGCAAAGTATAAGCAGAAAAGCCCCACCAAGGATTCAAACTCAGGACCCTTCCTGTTGCAAGGCAACACTACCAAAACTTGCCTTCATTTCACTTCTACTCAGTAATCACTCTCACTTTGATCCTCTTATTTACTCATGTATTTCTACAGCAGCTTGTGTTTAGTTTTATCATTGGCTAACGGAGCATTGAGGTCTACCTGCTTCGGCTCAGTGGGTAGAGGGGTTTTGCAATCCAAACCTTGTAGGTTCAATTCCAGCTTATTCCTGCCACACGTTGATGCGCCCCCTCGGCAAAGGCACTTAACCCTATGTGGCGCGGCAATCTGCACATCGGTGTATGAATGTGTGCACATTTGTGAGCGCCATAGGGTCATTGTGGTTCTAGTGTAATGGGCTTTGAATGGTTTTATGAATAGAAATGTGAGAAATAAATGTACTCCATTTACCATTTAAAATTGATGAGGCGCATAATAAAATAAAATCTGTTTTGTTTTTTTATTCATTGATGTAAACTTAATCTAACTGTAGGAAGACAAATACTGATGAAATCTCACAATGTGATGTCATTTCTGCTTCCAGTATAAATACGTAAATATATAAAAACATATATAACGCAGGTCTTGTGTTTTCTAAGAAAGACGAAGTTCTTAACGCTAAAAGAAAACAGAAACTTGGAAGTTTAAATACACCTACTTTTTAAGCTATACGACTCTGATCGGGCATTGTATCACTGCTAACAGTACAACATGATTAAACCCAACAGAAAGGAGCACTTGTAAAAATGAGAGTGCCCATGGCAGCAATCTTTTAATGTCATACTGAAACAACTGCTCACTAAAATACTGCACGGTGCAGCATGAACAGCTGCGGCAGGGCGACAACGGTTACAAGTATCATAACATCACAACAGGACTTTCAAATATGCAGCCCAGACGAAATCATTGCAGACAACAGAGGGACGCTTTGAGTCTACAGTGGTCCTCGGGGAATAATAACTGAAATGTAAAAAAGAAGCTGCAAAACTGAGTCATGAGCAAATAAGGAGGGAAAGATAAAGAAGTGGGCGCAGAGACACCAGAGAGAAAATTACAATGAAGTCACCAGACAGAGATAAAAACAAAGCCGGGGAGAAACGGCAGAAGTGGGGAATGATAGTGGAAAAGAGGAGGATGAAAGGAGAACTGCTGCAAAGCTTTCGCTTTACCTGTTGAATCCTCCTGAAGGCCGACATCAAAGGAGAGCTTATCTGTCTGGGACCTTGATGTCTTCAAACAGGCCAAGTACTGTTTTCGGCACACACGTTGAGTCGCAAAAGACGTCATGTAAGAGTAGTAATATATAACACACACTATGTTCATAGGTGACAAGAAGAATTTGAAACTTTGTTCAAATATTTAATGTTAGTTGTGATCAATCTCTAACCATAGAGCTGAAGGTATGCCGCAAGAGGATGGCGTGTCCATAAAGCAGAGTCTTGTGTCCGCCGCTGTGCGCCGCCTGTAGACATAATTCAGACACACACAGAAACACAAATACAAAACACAGTCAGAACACGCTCCTCCCAAAGCAACCCCAATGATCTTTCCTTTGGCTGCTTTCATCTTCATCTGACCTCTGGCTTTGGTTTTGGACGTCAGCAAAGCCCTTCTTGCCGACAGAGTGTGACCTCGGGGCAGGGGGGAACATATCTCACAGGGGAGTGTGTGACACCCCATCTCGCCAATGAAGACATGCAATCCAACGCGCCAACAAGAAGATGGTGGTACTGGCTCCTGTATCCACACGCAAACCGGATACGGGCCCATCTTTCCCGACTACAGACTTTAGGGAAGGATGCACGTCTTTAGTTAGCCATTGATGCAATGTTCGGTGTTAGGAAGGGATGCTAATGAACTATAGTTTTTGGTGTGGGTTTAAAATGTAGGAAGGGAAATGTTAAAATCTCTACTGGGAGAGATGCAACAGGGATAAAAAGGAGGTTTTGTTGCTTTTTTTTTTCTTTTTTTTCCCGCCAGCAACCTCTATCTTACTCACCTTTCTTATGAGCCTCTAGGAAGCATTAAAGTAAGAAAGATTGTCATTGTTAATATAGATGTATTGTTCGCCCTCGCCTTATTGCTTTTGGTAAGCACAGTGCCTTGCACAATTATCCATACCTCCTGAACTTTTCAGCATATTACCACATTTAAAGCATAAACTTCTATATGTTTTTTTAATTGGGATATGATAAGATAGTTCAACACAAAAGTAGCACACAATTGTGACGTAGAGAAAATGTGTGGTTTTCAATTTGCTTTTTTTTTTTTTAACACATCTGAAAAGTGTGGCATGCATTTGAATTTAAACTTGCTATCATGACACGCCTTAATAAAATCCTTGGTGACCTGTTACTTTCAGAAAACTAATACTGAACATCTGTCTAAACAGAGTTTAACATGATTATGGCTACACCAAATTATGAGCGTGCCTTTCTTGAACAGCGAAAAGGAGAACAGTTACGTGCTGGTTGGAAGATGGAAGGTGCTGAATACAAGGGAACCCTGGAAGAAAACCTGTTAGAGGTTAGAAAAGACTTGAAACTGGGGTGAAAGTTCACCTTCCAGCAGGAATTCTGCAAAGAAATCCCTATTCTCAGCAGCAAGCAGAGGATTACTGCGCTGGACATGCATGAAAGCAGTCAAAAATTTGCTCAGGACTCAACTGGCAGATAGCAAATATTTTATTATCTGGGTCCCCTGCACCCCCATTCTATAGATGTCCTGGAGATCTGCCCATATGGCCCATATCAGAAAGCATTATTCCTGCAACAGATTACCCCGAAGTTCTGCAGCTGGTGCAAAATATAATTTAATAATGGTTTCAAACTGAGAAGAAGAACACAAATGCGTACCAGAAATTTCTGATTTTCATTCGATACCAGCTTTGAAAATCATGCTTAATTTTTTGTCCACTTCACAACTATACTTTACTTTGTGTTGGTCCCTCACATAAAATCCCAATAGAATACACTGACGTTTGTACATGAAACATGACAAAATGTAAAAAAAATATATATATATAAGATATGAATAACTTTGTAAGGCACTGTTTCTGGGTTAGAGCTTATTGTTTTAAAAAGTAAAGGGAAACAAGCTGACTTGTTTTGCTATTTTACAAAACACAGTCATTGCCATGCCATTAAGAATCTAATTTTGAAACCATGATAAAAAGCCATATTTCATTTAAATGTTATGAACTCAACCAACATTAACCTATTAAAAGTGTCTACAGTAAGGTTTCTTTTTTCGTTTTTTGTTCTTTTTTCTTTTTGCAAATCAATGCTATCCTAACATTTGACAGTTAACTGCAACACGGTTACATTAGTTTCAATATGTTGTTGTGTTTCTTCATTCCCTTTCTTCTTCCAGTCTTTACCTGCCTCGGCTTGCTACTGGGAAAACAGCCCGCCTGCGACTACAGACAGCTGTGCTACGCAGACTGCAGCACTGGTTTCCAGGCTACCTTTGTTCTGCTGCTTGCTCCTATTTGCTCGCTGAGGCACTGAGCTTAATGCGGTGAGGCACGTCGAACTGCAATCACCCCGACAAATAAATCTGGGTCTCGATGGTGTTTTTGCCACCCGAAGCAAATAAGAAGAATTCTGAAAAATTCTAAAAGCAGATGGCACCAAACTCTTGGCTCAAGGAGACAAACGGGGAAAGATGTTTGTGCATGTGAGACATCTTTGTTTCAGTTTGGCAAGTGTGACATTTAGAAAGATGCAGCCTCCTGGAGGGTAAGTCCTAAGGCGGGTTGTGCATGGACACA
This sequence comes from Fundulus heteroclitus, assembly GCF_011125445.2. NCBI lineage: Eukaryota > Metazoa > Chordata > Actinopteri > Cyprinodontiformes > Fundulidae > Fundulus > Fundulus heteroclitus. The sequence continues at coordinate 12,314,859 of NC_046379.1, read as the reverse complement.
CTTCTACGGATTTTCTCAATAAATGACGGATGTGAATAGGATAACTACCCCACCCACAACCCCCCCCAACAGGTCAGTCAGCTCCAGTTTGATTATCCGTTAAATTAGGGAAGGCATATCCACCAGTTGTTGTGGTCCCCACTGTGTCTCACTGCCTTCTGGTTAAATCAGTCTGAACCAGCCGTTTGCTCCAGCCACTGCGTATTGATAAGCCCATCTGTTCAATGGAGTATTGAATTTAGAGCCTCAGCCGAGACATGCTCAACCTGCATTTCCCCTTTATTGTCGCTTCCTGTGGTGGCATATCTGCAAAGGCGAGGAACGAAGAAGTGAAGGAGGGTATCGAAAACGGATAAATGTGAGCTGAGAGAACACAACGGAGTTAACACAGTAAATATTGCAATTTCAAGTCACTTGAAGTATTAAAATCAGACATCTTTGCGACTAATGCTCAAAAGCCATAAAAAAAATAATAGCAAAAGGAAATGTCTGAGATTGGTACATTAAAATAGACCCTACAAAATTCAGTCCAGCTAGAAAACCTCAGTGGAACATGTGACTAATACAGCTAATTCAGCATTTAAAGTGACCTAGATTGGATTGTCAGGAGTTTTTATGCTGCTAAATGTGTTGGCTTCAAATGTCCAAGTGAGGTATTATCAAAGTGAGATGATATTTCAAACAATTACAGCATACAACTCTAAACAAAGCCAAGCATAGGACTAGTATTGTGTTTTGAGACATTAAGGACAAAAGCTTGGCAAGTGGGATTCTTGCTTTTGTTTTTTTCTTTGTTGTTGTTTTTATATATTCAGTAACTAAATCATAACCATAGCCAAAGAAAAATAAAGACATCGTTTAAGCTGTCAGATGTGATAACTTAGATTTAAAATGGAATGCATTTGCAAGGCTTATGCTGTAAGTAGGCCAATTAACGTATCAAGGTGTCTAAAGGTTTTAAGAAGTTGTAAGTAGGCCAATTAACGTATCAAGGTGTCTAAAGGTTTTAAGAAGTTGCAATTTCAAAACCACCTAAATTTCCTGTCATACTATTCCAGCTTTTGCTGTTATCTTTTGCTGATCTTGGTAAAATCCTTGTAATAAGATGCCAGATAAAGTTATTTCATGACCAGAGTTTTCTCCAGTAATATAGAAAGTAGACAAACTGCTCCTCCATCACCTGTTGCTGCATGCTGCGCTCTGTGAGTCAGATGGATAAACGAATCCTACTACACTTTCCTTCCCTTTGACAAAAGGCTAATATGATTATTTTCAATGATGAGAAACAAAGTCACTCCTGGCATGAAAACTTAAGCAGCTCCATCCGTCACTTTTTCTAAGGCCGAACTGTTTTAACACTACAGATGTTAAGCTATGAGCTGTGAAAACTACTGCTGGTTCATGACCACAACTGCCCAACTAAGAGTTTTATTGACATTTAAAGTTATTTTAAAGTGCCACCACAGTATTGAGTATCAAAAGCCTGCCTGAATGAAAAAGAAATGAGCTATGATTTAAAAAGGCCAAGTTCACATAGAGATTAAAGATTTAGCGGACGGTGATTCCAAGGTTTGCGGTGCGGCCACAGAAAAAGCTCGGTCACCCCAACATTTGTACTTTGTCCATGGAACCGTGAACAAATGTTTGCCGTCTGATGGTATTTTTATCTAATACAGTGACAATTTCACACTGGCTCATGCCTAGTTTAACTGCTGGTAAACTTTAGTTTTCTGGATTTGTTTAAACAGAAGTAAAGAAAATAAATAAAACTGTTGACAACAAAACGCATTGTCATTTTTCCACAATTACGTATTCCTTCGTGTTGGTCTGTGGCATGAAGTTTGTGGCTGAACATGAGAAAAGAAATTAAGAGGTGTGAATATGTTTGCAAGCATTGTTAATAAGCACAGTATTTATCTTTTTTTATCTAAATTATCTCATTGATGTAGAAAAAGGTTATTTTTTACCTTAAACCTTTGAACTTGAGGTAACTAGGAATTAAAAGAATTCCACGATGTATATGAAATACATAAGCAGGAATTTAATACATTTATCTCAAGCTGTCCTCTCCAGCTCTCAAAAACAGCAGTGAAATAAATGGTCTTGACATGCATCACTCTGGTGCACAAATAGTCCCCTGTGGCAACAACAACAAAAAAAACTCTATTCCTGACATCTTCCTTTGTCTCTGAATTTATGCATTAAGGAGTCAGGATTTAAGAAGATCCTCAGAATCATCAGTCATGCAGCATCAAAGAGGGTACAGGGAAGAGCTAAATAGGATCATGCTGGGAGCATTTCCTGACCACATCACTTGTGATAATTTTCTCTTTCATTAAAGAAATGTTTGTGCCAGCTGGGCTATTTGCATCATTTTACTGCGTTTTATAGAGCCCTCCGGATTAGACGAAAACACTGTGACAAATGAAGGCTCATCCTATGTGGCTTGATGTGCATTTTTTAGTGTTAATTTGATGTTGATCCAGTATTGAAGCCACACTAGTTAAAAAAAAAATGTTAATGGCTCCGGGAAGTCAATACGAAACCTTATACAACAATATATTATATAGACTGTACACAAAAATCTATAAGAGAGCCTCCATCACTCTCGGAAGCCAGTTCATGTGTGTGACCAACTACACTTTCAAACTAATTGTTTATTTTTAGTGGAGATATGTGGTGGAGAAACCACAAGAAATCAATGGGGAAGGAAGAGATAAGTAAACTGTGTATTATAATTTATCTGATGTGTCATGCATGCACAAGGGATGATAGGGTAATGGCATGATTGGTGAACATACCCATCGATCCGGGCCACGTGCCTATCATGCACAGGATGAAGATTATACACAGAAAACAGAAGATAAACAGCGGAGAATTACACGTCAGTCACTGCAGGGCCAAACTTAAAGAAGCCTCCCGGTATATTGTCAGTGGCTCAGACCGATTTAACATAACACTACTTATTACATCCAGATGATAAAGGTGAAATCTGCAGATTTCCTCTACGGCTCCACCCAAAAGTTACTGGGTCGAATCTCATTCAACATCAGTTTTGTAGTAAAAATCAAAACGTCTTACTGCATTGGTCAAAAAAAGAGTGTCCAAATCCTGAAGACAATGTCGGCGTTCCATTCCTCCTCATAATTATTCATAGTAGCCTGACCTATCCTCACTCAGGGCGATCAGACCACTGTAATAGGCCCATTTGGCCTTTTAATTTCCTCACAGTGACTGGACAAGCGAAGGATCCTGAACTATGCGCGCTCACTACAATCGCCTCCCTAAAGTGGGGTCTGTGTAATATGAGCTAAAAGACACATACTTTGATGTGTTTTTATTTTAAGATAAAGGTTTCGCAAGGTCTTAATTAAATGTCTGATATGGTAACAGGGTCACAGTAGCAACACAGTTTCTTTCTTCTTTTTTTACAGGTTCTTTTTAGACAACTGTAAAGAATTTAGCAAATTCTTGAATTTTTCACTGGGCATTTTTTATGTCAATACTAGGAAGACACACTTCACACCAGCCTACAGGACCAAGCCAGACTTATCACGATGGCAGCAACCAAGTTGAGATATTCACCGTATTTTAGATGAAAAGATACGGCACTTTCTGAGGCAGTGAGATGTTTGTATACGTACAATATATGAACAATATATGGAATAATCCGCATATTGGATCGGAATTTCCCGTCCAGTGTCTTTGTCACCTATCTAAATAAATCCTCAACTCTGCAACAGGTTTTATTAAAATCATAGAGAGTAGTGTAAACAACACATTTTTCAATGAATGTTCATCCTCTGGCTGGAATGAACAATGAACTGCATCAAAAAGTCAAATTTCTTTTCTGGTAAATAAAACACTAAAAGGAAAGCACTAATGTCTGAGTTTAGAGGAACCTAGCACCTCAAACTTTACAGGAAAGGAAAACAATGTTTTAATTTCCAACACTTTGACGTGAAGTCAGTGCAGCATAATTTGAGGATAAAGAAAATTACAACAGATCTGAACAGACCCCCCTAATGCTACATTTTAAAAACTTGAGGGCCCAAAACAAAAAGACATTACTGAAGGATTTTTAAACTTTCCAATGACGGATTTAAGCACCGCTAATTAACGTTTTGAACGGAATTTCTAATGTGTGCACCGTAAGTGTGGTTAGTGGTAGGCTGAAGTACAATGATGTCTATATCATTTTGCGCATCTCAGCACTCACCCCTTCGCCGTTCTGTCCGCTTTTAGCGAGCATTTCCTGTAGAGCACGCACAGACAGAGACTGCTCCAGCACAAAGGTGCAGATGCACAGGTCTGGGGGCACGTACTGCAACAACAAGAGGTACAGGGTTAAAAACCTTTAACAGATTCACGCCGGCAACAATGTCTTTCTTTTTGCTGTAATTACACCGAGTGAGTAGTTGCTAGTTTGAGATCCTACTTTGACAGATTTAAACATTTAGAAAGTTTCAGCCTATCCTAAAAATAGACTTTGAATTAAGTAATATCTTCAACAATGAGAAATGTTTGACAGATGAGAGAGTAAAATATGAAGAAGTCAGAAACTGAGACTATCCTCATAATCAGACATCCATGAAGAAAACAATGACTACAGAAAGTTGTTGTCAGTTGATAATCAAGTTTTATTGTGTTTGGTCCTTTAAGAGCTTTTTCTTTTGCCTTAACATGTGTTTTTTCAAGCCAGAAAAAAGAAAGCGGCTCTCCATTCTGCAGGGCTATCATGATTAGACTGCCACTCATAGAATCATTGCTGACTGCTGCACTTTTACTTGTTTCAAACAGAGTTCATCCTAAACGGCTGGGCGACATTCATTAAGCTGCAATTTGAGGACATTAACATTAACTTCTCGCTGGTCAGTCTGTGTATCTAGCAGCTATGTCTTACGAGAGGCACCATCAGAAAATCTGAAAAGTTGCCAAACTGCTTTCCAAAATCCATTTCAGGGCAGCACCAAACGGGACGGCTGATTCACTGACAGAATGAGGAAGCTGCTCTGGGGACATTGAGGCTACAAGATAAATGGTACCAACCTGAAAACTCTGGCTGCCTCCTCCATCAGTTCTGAACTCCTTTTTTAAGTAGATCATTCATGCAGGTCAAGCTAACCTCAGTGTATACTAACTTTTACACCCTTCATAGTCTTGTTGTTTAAAGTTCAAGATAATTTAATCGTGACCATTCCAATTTAAAAATACGACTTGTTTAATTACTCACTGAAACTCCTACAAGAGGTTTGACAGCAAAACGGATACAGTTGGAATTAGATGTTGACGTTCATAGTATAAAGACGCATAACCAATTTGTTTCTCGCTGTCAGACATTAAATTGGACTCACACCTTTCTGTTTTATCTCAGTAAGGCTAACTAAAATTTATATTTGCTAAATGCAAGATCAGTAAGAGAGAGAGAGAGTCATCCACCGCTTATCCGTGCAGAGTCACAGGGGGAGGAGGCTAGTGCCTGTCTCCAATGGTCGGGTGAGAGCAGGGTTCACCCTGGACAGGCCGCAAGTCCATCACAGGGCAACAAAGAGACATAAAGGACAATCAACCACACACACACACACACACACACACACACACACACACACACACACACCTAAGGACAATTTGGAGAGTCCAATTAACCAAATAGTCATGTTGTTCGACTGTGGGAGAAAGCAAGAGTACCCAGACATGCAAACTCCATACAGAAAGACCCCAGGCTGGGATTTGAACTCAGGACCTTCTTGCTGCAAGGGTTGAAAGGGTATTTTAAAGGTCTCTTGAACAGTTGATTCTTAATGAATGTATCCCAATATAAGAATAGGCATTTTTAATAAGCTTTATTTGTCATTGCAACTTTGTGCATTTCAATTGAATGTGTCATTTCACCAATCCCAGAGTGCAGTGGGCTGCCACTGTGCGGTAACCCGGACAGCATTCTGGGGCCAACGGGCTTCCTCACAGACCCAGAGTTGCAGTCTGTGGGATTGGAATTGGGGAACTTGAAACCTTCCCAGGATGCAAGCATCCTGCTCCAACCACTAGGCCAACAACCACCAAAGTTTGCAGGTATAGATTTCTAAACTGTGCATACAATGAAGACATAATAGCATTACTGGTGTAATGATAAGCGGACCTTCCTCCAGTGGTCATAGTATTGAGTGTCTGACAGACAAGAGCTGTTGGTTGTAAATCACGTTGAAGCTCACAGCTTGAACAGCTGTTCACAGCCCGATTGATGCTGCCATTTAAACTGTCTACTCTGAAATCAACCAGGTTCTCTGCTCCATTAGAGGACTAGTTTAGCCAGGCAAATGAGTCCTCCTATTGAATCGCACACCTCTAAATGGCCTTCTTGAGATGTTTCCTTTTTCAAACCAATGTCATTCCTCCCAAAAACAGGCTGATGCCTTTCATAAAAAACAGCAGGTAATGAAGACAAAGTGCCTGAAAGAGAGTATATCCATCATGCTTGTCAGGCGTAATTACCATCCAATATGGAGTGAAAACCTAACCTTCCTCTGTTTACACACATACAGTTGGGGAGACCTGAAAGAGAGAACATACAGAACTCCACCAGTTCACGGATCTTTGCTCTCCTGCAAATTTAAACGAGACTTATTTTTAGCTTTACCTCTTTTCTCCTGTCTTGTCCTTCTTGTGTCTCTTTAATGACTAACATAGCTAACATAGCTAACCGCTATCAGGGTGGAAATGTGTGTATGAATGGGTGAATGACTGTAGTGTAAAGCGCTTTGGGGTCGTTGGACTAGTTAAAGCGCTATGCCAGTACAAACCATTTACCATTTAACCTTCCTCTACCTGGCTTAATCTGAAACAGATGGACTGTCAATGTGAAATGCGACAATGAGGCGGCGTGTCCGATGCAGCTTTACGGCAAAACATTAACATCAGATGAGAAGCAGAACAGTTGTGGTGATTTGAAAGGCAAGAACATGGATCATTACTAAATGACTAAGAGGAACACTTGACTGTGGGCGTGCTCCATAATATGGATTGTGTACTAATAAATGCATTAAGGTGGCGACCCGCTGTTTACAAAGTGAAACAATTATATTTTACTAATTACTTGTTCACGCGCAACCTGCAAGTGTTATTCGAACAGCAATAAAACAGTAGGTAATTAAAGCCAACGCTGCTAAGGAACAATTCCTCGAACATATCCAAGTAGTTTCAGTGTTTTGTTTTTTTTATCTTCTTACCGCAGCCCCACAGAGATGTGATGCTGCAGCCGAACCTTTCTAGGAGAAGTTCATCAGTGAGACTGCGGTCGATGCAAGCTTTTTTTTTTTTTTTTTTTTGCTGCCTCTCTGAGCTTCTTAGCTTGAGCTTCACTAATTGTCTGGTACAAAATAAGAATACATTTCACAGATGTCTCTTATCTAAATGGATGGATCCTTTCCTAGAATCCGCATTTCTGCAGTCTGCTTTATGTGGCATTTGTTGATTCCGTGAGTGAATCTGTGTATGACTGTAGGGTTTATTACGTAAATGCAATGAAAAGAAATTTAATCAAATTAAGAGCATGAAACTGAGCAGAGCTGCCTTACTTCAGTAACACAGATCTGGGTTCGACCAAATGTTCTTGTTTTGTTTTTCAGATTCAAATGGTGCACACACTGGATCAGCCTACCTTCGCCTCAGATGTGGGCTCCAGGTAACATAGGCGGTTGCCCAGCCCTTCAGCAGCCAGGCAGAACTTTCGATTCTCTTTCTGGATGCAGGCCACGCACTGGAGAACCACTTCATCATCCTGTCAAGACAAAACTGATTTCAGTCTGAACCTCTGTGCAAAAAAAAAAAAGAAAAAGAAAAAAAAAGAAATGTGTTTGTTTGTGTGTGGGTGTCACATCCTGAGAGAAACCACATTCACCCACACACATGCCAATTCTAGCTCATCGATCAGGGGAGATTCTTGAACGCTGCTGGTTTGTGAGTAAAGAGGTTGTTCCCAATAGTGGTTAAAAAAAGAAAAGAAAACAGCAGGAGACGGAAGCCAAAACAGACATCTAAAAATACTCTAAACGGATGATGGTTGAATTGAAACCAAAACTTACTGCATGTAGTCCAGAGCAAGGGAAACAAATTACATAGCGGCGGAATATGATTCAGCTGAATATAATACTACCAGGAGGAAGTTGAGCTTTTGATAATCAACTTTTTCAATTAATTTACTCCATTAAAATGTAAGTCAAAGGTTGTAATTACTAACCCCAACCCCTTCCAGACAAAATGTATGTCTTTAACAATATTGCTACACTTTACCATTCTAGTTGTAAAGTATAAAAAAACACAATGAGAATTCAGGTTAGTATCCTGAGCTGGTAATAGAGGTACTTAAATGACATGAGCTCCATAAACAAGCCCTGGTGGTAAATAATAAATCCAAACCCTTTAAAAAACCTTCATTAATATTATTAATTTCATTAATTATATCTTTGTGACCCGACGTTAAAACGGGGCCAAGAGAATCGTCCAAGACAAACTCACACATACCCGCACGTCAAGACGGAAAAACAGCTTCTTCCCAACAGATGAGAAACTGTTAAATGGACTGTGGTGCTATAAACACACACACACCTCATGTCCATACACCATAATCCCCACATGCATACATTCCTCCTGCTTGTAAGTGCGATATATCCAGTATATGATGAGGATATGTGCATTTTATTCCGTAGCACTTACGTTTTCCTCTTAATACCGATGTCTCTGCCACATTTATTTATAATTATTCATGCACAGTAGCCTGTTTTCATTTACAGATACTTGTTTACCCTCATTTGTCACTGTTCATAACCTTCCCTGATGTTCACTTTCTCAACTGCAACTTGTTTATCTTTCCCACATAGGTGCAAGCTCTTTAATGACTCTTAAGCTGCATTGTTATAAATAAAATAAGTCATTGTTCAATCTAATGACTTATTTTTACTAACTTGTTATTGGGCTGCGTGAGCATCCATTGAGACTGTAAGTTGGGTGCTGCGTTTCGATTAATGAAGAGAATAAATTAAATTCTGAAATAATTAATACGATTTTTTTTTAAAAACACGCTCACTTTCTTTTGGGTTTCCCAGGTTTAACAACAAACATCTGACGCCACTGCTGTCTACTTAACTGCGTTTTAAGCTTTGGCCTTGCAAATGCTGAACTGGACATAGTTACTCCTCAGTACAGCAGAGCAAAGCAGAAATTTGCTGATATCGGCTGCTGTGGGATAGCGTGGGGAGAGGGGGGGGGGGGTCTTCTGCACAATTGCCAGCTCCATTATTTAATGCGAGGGAATTGTGCTGAGAGCTGTGTGCAGCGGCAGTAGTGGTAGTAACTGTAGAGCACTCTTTTATAGCGATACATTGCAGCACGCTGCGTTTGCGGCACACAGTCGCAAAACGAGAAGACTAGCTCTGGAAAGCACAAGGAGTTCATGCCTGCAGAAGCGTTCAATGAAAATCACTATGACAAGCCTCGGGGCCATTACAACCACGTGGCCTGTGTGTTGTGCATTAATGCACATGTGGGTATTAGATGAAGTTTAAACAGTTTTGGTTTTATTTTCTTAGTCAATCTGGAACATAGTGCTTTTGAGATCTTTACCTTCAAATGTGTGTATCAAAAGTTTTTTTTTCTCCTTGAATTAATGAAGATATAAAGGCTTAATCACTAGCAATAAAAATATGAAGACAATATTAGATACTTTGTTGGTAATGCGATTCTGGTTATAAATAATTCATCAAAATAGTAAAACGCGTTGTGTAAAACTCTTGAGACCTTTGTTCATATCTGTTTTTGTTGCAGTTGTTTAAGTTTGATGTGAAGTTAAGCTTTATTACACTACATTAATTTTTACACAGTGGATCCATTTCAAAACTTCTCAAAAATCAGCCTCAATGATGATTAATTTGTTTTATTGAGCTGTCTTTATTACACGCAAAAATTAGATAAATGAGATCTCTCGGGATTCAAAATAATCTAGAATCATTCTGATGAATAGTACTTCAAATTATACGTCCAAAACTTGACAAGATCACCAATAAAATTGAGAATCTAAGTAATTAAATGTAATGATTATTTGTCAGTCAAACAAACCATTGATGAACAAAACAACTTTCCTTCTAATCAGAATGCTGCTTTTAATGTATCAATTAAAAACAGGAAACATACATCCCAAATTCATTAATTAAAACTGATAAAGAGTCTACAAAGTTTTGGGCGCGGTGGTGTCGCAGGGGTAAAGCACATGATTAACAAGGCAGTCCTATGTTCGAGTCGCGGCCGGTGGACCTCTGCCACATGTCTTCCACATCTCTCTCTATCCAATTTCCTGTCAGCTTACTGTCAAAGACAGGCCACTAGTGCTAAATAAAAGAATTTTAGATCATTTGAAATGTTAGCCCCTCTACAACTACAACACAATCTTGCTGCACAATGCTAATAAAAAGCAGAAAGAGAACTCCCATTACTATTTTTTTCTGCTCACTGCACTGGGTACATGTAAACTGAAGCATTGATTTCAAGGTGCTTTTAATCATTTTCAAAACTTTGTATAGTCTTGACCCCCATACTCAAAAAAATCTGTTTTATATTTTCATATACATCATCCACATCCCTCATGTCTTTTTGAAAAAAATCTAGTGATAATGATCAAAGTACAACGACAAAAATCCACAGAGAGGAATTAGTTTACCATCGCCCTCGTCTGTAGAACAGGCTTTCTGCAGCCCCCGGATAAGTCAATTCAGGTCAAGTCAAGATTATTTGTATAGCACATTTCAGCACCAAGGCAGTTTAAAGTGCATGATGAAAGCATAAATACATCAAACACATCAAAACGTTTTGTTAAAGGGCCTGTATAATTCAAATGTTATTCCTTCATCAAAATCATGCCTAAAGCTTGATTTGCATGTTTGAGTAATCTTTGTGAATTCTGCTTTCTGAGCAGCAGCCCCTTCCTGTCCTGGAGAACGCGTGGCAATGACTGGTCTGCATAGAGTTGTCATTACCCGACCCATCCAGGAAGTACCTACTTTGACCATGCCACCCTTGCCCAGTAAAAACCATGCCCAAAGGTGATGTGAAACAGGGCACAACCATTTCTACTCAACGTTGAGACAACGTGGCTCTTTTAGCACCTAATCTGTCACCAGGTGACTCTGAGCCCATCCATGCACTGAACGGACGCTTAGAACAAATGGGCATGGATGTGCCCAAACTTTCTCCAGCTGAACAGAAACAAGGTCTGATGTCCCAACAAGATCTAGAGAAACTCATCCATGAGTTTATCTTTAGTCACATTGTTTACTGTGACGGTTAATTCACAGGTCTACCCCAAAAAAATTAATAAAAATCCATCAGACAACTGCAGCTGATCCAGAATTATGCTTATTGCGTTCTCACTAAAACCAGGAAGATAGAGCACACCACCCTGGTTCTAAATCCATAAAAATAAATACCAGTTGTTGCTGTATCAACCCTCCAGACCAATCAGATATTCTGCTTCTGGTCTACTCTGCACACCCAGAACCAAACATGGAGAATCAGTATTCAGCTTCCATATGCCACAAATCTGGAACAAACCTTCAGAAAAGTTGACTTTCAGATCAGCTGAGTTCCTTTAAATCAAAACCCACCTGTTTAGAGTTGCCTTTGACCCATAATCACAGGAACGTGAACCGACATATTTGATGTGTATTGATGTTTTTCACATTATATATAATTTAACGTTTATTACTGGTCTCAAAACCAGTGACCGTTTCGATGTGTTTGATTGTTACGACCTTGCTCAAAGGCCATAATAAAAAAGGAAGACACGCCATGTATACGAAGCAAGCACAGCTGCCTCTTCTGTAAAGAAGTGGCAGTTTAAATAGGGAGGTCTCTTTCGGGATTGTTGGAGCAATCAAAGTGAGTATCCAGTCTGGAGAAGAGGGGAACTTTAACAGGAAGTGATGCGGGAGGAAATACAGGAAATGACCCAGGAGAAGTTCTGCATCAAGATCCCATAGCGGAGCCAGCTGGCAAGAAGCAGCAACTGCACCTGAATTCCAATAGCGAGAAAAGAGAAAACACAAACGAAGGCCACCGGCCGTAACATTGATGTTTCAATGTTTTCATGATGTAAAGCACTTTGAACCGCCTTGTTGCTGAAACGTACTATACAAATAAACTTGACTTGACTTTGACTAATCTGCACAGCAATGGCAACTACTCTAGGGCGACATCATAAAATGGGCAGCACCCACATGGTGAGGGGCGGCGTCTCAGTGAAGGTAAGTGGCTTTCTTCCAGGTTGGAAAAGTAACACTAGAAAACCACTAATATTTCACAACAAATGAAAACTCCATAGTGCCAAAAGGCAATTTTCCATATAAATACCTGTTGTGGACTTTGGAAGGCTTAAAAAAAGTTGATATAGAACCTATAGGGACACATGCTGCCCTGACTGGATACAAGAGAAAACAAAAATGAATAAAACATTATAGAACATATTTGAAAAAAGTCCCATTGATCTACTGATTAAGACTGTGAAGGTTTAGGTTTATAGTTTGTCTTTTTATCCATACTGCACATTTTACTGTATATGCTGCAGAAAGGGGATACGCTTGAGCAAACACTGACTACTAGAATTGATAGTGTCTTTCATGGCTGTTATGGGAAAGGCTTAGGATGATGCTAACTGGCACAAATCAATATAAAAATGTTATTCAACCCAGATGTAGATGGAAATTAATAGCCCTTTATGGCAACCCAACACTTGGCTTGGATAGAACATACCATTAGTCTCATTGTTGGGAGAGAAAGCGCCGGGCTGATTCGGCCCGCAATAGGACCGTATTGATCCACTCATTGTGCTGCTGCCCGTCTGAGCACCAAGCAGCTCACGCACAAACAGAATCATCTCGTTAATCAGAGAAGGCAACTCAAATGTCTTTGCTTCTGTCTCATTCTTCCTACATTTAGGATTTACTCACTCATCCCCCTGTTGTACTTGACTTACACAAAGCAGAGAAACAGAGGGCTCACGGCTATCAATCATTCATAGACAGAGATATTAGGCTGTAAGATGATGCTCTCCCTAATTTGGAATGGGTTAGCATAAAGCATCTGAGGAGAATATTTGACTCTGAGAGATTCTGCCACTGTCAGCTCAGCTGCCTAAATGTCTCTGCAATCTGTCTCACAAGAAGAAACAGAAAAGGGTTAGGGTTTAGTTTTTTAGATCAACAAATGATTTCATTTCTAAAGGTAAAAATGAGGCACAGTGACTGATCGAAATTACTCCAAGAGCTCACCGAATACTCATCCAGGAGGTCAGAGAACTCAGAATAACAACATATTATCAATATTAAAAGTAATTGTTGCAGTCTTAATAGTAGTATTTATACCATTACGTTTTAATTAGGACTGGACGATATAGGAAAAAAAGCATATCGATAAAATCTAAATCATATTGATCGATATTTATCAACAAATTCAAAATATAGATTTTTAGTGCAGTCCTGGCCATTTTATGCTGTTGCTTAGCAACCTACATTTTTGATACAGAACACACAAACACTGAATTCAAACCCAACCCTTTATTCAACCAACTTTTTACCAAAATTGCAAGTTTTTAAGAAAGAAAAAAAAACACATGCTCTCTGAACTTTTTAAAGGGGCCGGAGATTGGGGGCGGATCGTTCCTAGGTCTACGTTTGTGATTGGTTGGGAGGATGTAGAGACTAGTATTAACCTACATGAAAGGCTAGAATGCAACAAGGAAAACTGTTCTTCTATTGAACTTTTTATTGACCCTTTTTTTCTATCATCGATATACGTCTATCGATCGATATTTATTTTTGAATTATTGTCCAGCCCTAATTTTAATAAATTGTGACAATACTGATGACATTATTAATTTGCAGACAATTTCATGATACAAAATGTTCTCCTTATTATATCCATCCATCCATCCATCCATTTATTAACCCACTTAATCCCTCATGGGGTCGCAGGGTTGCTGGTGCCTATCTCCAGCGTTCACTGGGTGAGAGGTGGGGTAAACCCTGAACAGGTCACCAGTCTGTCACAGGGCAACACAGAGAGACAAACAACCATTCACACGCACACCTAAGAACAATTTAGAGAAGTCAATTAACCTAACAGTCATGTTTTTGGACTGTAGGAGGAAGCCAGAGTACCCGGAGAGAACCCACGCATGCACAGGGAGAACATGCAAACTCCATGCAGAAAGACCCAGAGTTGGATTTTAACCCAGAACCTTCTTGCTGCAAGGCACCAGCGCTAACCACTGTTCCACTGTGCTGCCCCTTATTATATACCTATTCCAATAGTATACATTACTTAATTATTTTTCTGTTTAAGCTCCAGTGTCTCCTGTAATAGTCGCTCTGTAGTGGCAACACTCACACCATGTCACACCAGCACTGTAAGTCAACTCTCTCCATTGCTTATTTCTTTTGAAATGTCAAGTCCCAAAAGACAGGAAAATAACAAGTAAAGTCATCATAACTGAATTTTCTTATTATGATTTTAATTAAAAAAATTGTCTCTTTTGCTATTTTGTAGATGACTTACACCTAACAATGCATTTACATAACTTTAGGACTGTTCTATACTGTAGTGTAAAATTTTGCTTCCAAAAGTGTTAAACTGCAGGACGGTATGTAAATATCTAAACGAGATTTATACGGAAAAGTCAATCATTCCCTCCATTAAGAGGATATTGCCATTGCTAAGCATATCCCATCAAAGTAAAGACCTGTGGTGATAAAATCCAGACTCATCTCCTGCTGCTGCTGCAGCTGCAACAGCAACAGCTTCTTTGAGGTCAGATTTGCTCTGTCCTCTTTAGCTTGATGCTGTGCCAAAGAATCTGGTGAATCAACATCAAGCTGATCCAAGTGCTCCCTTGGGAGGAGGCTCAAGGGTAAAGAGACATGCAAAAGGAAAAGGGGGGGGGGGGAAGGGACGGAACAGGTAAAGTGATGGAAAAAGACCCAACCCACATGCACACTTGCCTCCACTTGTCTTTGTCCCCATGTGGCACTGCTTTGCAGGGTAATGGGTAATAAGTCTTCATCATCACCTGGGGCATGCTACCTGTGAACACTATTTAGGGACTGGCTCAAATACAGAGCCATTGTTCCAGGACAGATTGACACTGCTGGTTGAGTGCTGCAGAACAACATGCAGCTGAGAACTGGTTGTACCCACACACTCTTTCCTCAACTTTATTGTATCACACACGCACACTCACATTCACATATGTACAGACAATAGATAAAAAGACCTGGGGCTCCACAGTGCAATTGTAAGTCATCTACTGTTATTAAAGCAGTAGAGGAGAGGACTGGATTTTTGGATTACATGCTGTTAAATACTATGAGGATCTGGGATTCAAAGAACTATCGACTCACAAAATTGATTATATTGTTTAACTGTACTTCACAAAAGTTTTAAACCCTTCTTAATTACATTTACAGTCTTTTCTAAGAGTAAGACCTTTCTTTTAATATATTTAAATTAGACTTAGAGAGAGACTTAGACTTAGACAACTTTATTTGTAATTTTGTATGCACAGAGTGCGTGCAGAACGTGCGTACAGAACTCATTAAAATTTTTCTTCAACGTTTGTCACATATTTTCTTTGGGATTCAGAAGTTTATTTCCTCTGTTGTACCTGACAAAGACAGTATATTCAGCAGGGTTCAAAAAAAGGAAATTGGACAACTGGAGAAAAATCAAAGAATTATCAGGCCTCAAAAACAATGTGCGGCAGATGAATGGCCAGTTCAGCCTGGGCACTCGGAAGACAAACATCACTCGTACAATACTGCTTTGTTTGCTATTTTCTGTTGTTTAGCAAAGACGGAAATACTTCTTCAGTCTTTTTTCTTAGGGAACTTTGATAACTGCGCATGTCAGAGTGGTTCTATTCTGAACAAAGCCAGGTGCATATACATTCACATTATAATGAGATTAATTGACTGTGTGCCCCTATAAACGGTACAGTCCAATTGTTTTTTTGTTTTTTAATCCAGATACATTTCAATCCTATTGTGAAATTGTATGCATGTAAACATGATGCGAATACCCTGTTTTGGTTTCATCCGTGCCGTGTTCCTGGCTCCTGTCATGCTTGTTATTTTATTAGCCTTCTTCATTTAATAAATCATTTATCATTCATCATGCGGCTTCCCAGCCCATGTCTGTGCTTCGGTCCTGCAACAAACCCACCAAACCTGACAACCTTTGTGTAATCTAATCAAAGTAAATACAGCTGCTTTGTAAAGGCAGAAGAGGTTTGTTAAAGAACATTAGTGAGCGACCAGCCTTATAATCATCCAATAACACATCCGACAGTTAAGGGATAAAGTTGTAGCAATTAGCAGGTTTAGGGTATAGAACAATATTCCAGACTCTAAGCATCTCTTAGGACACTCTTCAAACCAGTATTTAAAAATAGAAAAAAATCAGGCAAGAGGATCATTATTATAAAAGAACTTGCCAAAGATAGCATGTGAAGATAAATGGAGCAAAACACGAAACAGTCCTGAAAGAAAGTCTGTTAAAGGCTGCAAAAGACTTCAGACAGAAGAAGCCCTTCACCTACCAGGAGGAAAACAGCCCTAAAGATTTAGCTAGAGGCACAGGGGAGGGCTTCAATCAGAGCAAATTCATGTTCTAAAATGGTTGAGTCAAGGGGCACAACTAAGTCAAATTAAAAATCTTTGGCAAGTATTCAAGGCAAAAGATTAAATCTGATGTCCACAGACTAATTATTCAGTCTTACTGACATTGAGCTATTGTGTGTTAGGATAGCCACACATTTCTGTTTCCAGATGTGCAAAGATGGTAGAGGCATATCCCAAAAACCTACGGCTTTAACTGCACCAAAAGGATTTTCACATTTTTATTTGTCAAAAGGTATTGTAAAAAATGTTTATTTGAAAACCCAGGAACATTTGCCTTCCAATCATAAACAATCATAAATAAAGTTGCCAGAAGCTGCTCCTTTCGTTCCTGGATGGTTCAAAACCCAGAATTAAGTTGGTAAACAAATAAACATTTTAGTGTTAAAGTTGATTAGCGAGTATAAATAAGACATTGGATAACACTCAGAAAGCCTGGAGAAATATTAGAAATTGGGGATTAAAAAATATGTTAATCTTTTTGGCAATATACTTGAATAAAACAATTATTGCACACAAACTTGTGTGATTGTAATGACTGGATGACAAAAAATCACAAATCCTTTATAACATGCTATATGGGTTATTTCATATAATGCTGCTCCAGTATCAGAAGAAGCCCTGTTAGGAGAAATCTGTTTCTTCCAGAATATTCTGCAAGAGATTAGAGCTCTCTTCTGGTTTACTGTTGGAGTGATTCACAGCCTGTAGTGTGACAGCACTGGAGATAGAAGGAGAAAGGGAACAAAAAAAAAACTTTGGACCAGAGGAGGAAAGCTTTGTTCTCGTGACTCAGTGTTGCCGTGTAAATGGGACTGCTAATGCTCTCATCTTAGGGCAAACTGCTGAACATGCTGCCCCCAGTGCACACACAGATGGAGAGAAGAGAGCTAACACGCAGACAGACACATCAACAACAGGCCAAGAATACACAGCAAATTAAAGTTGACGTGCGGTGAAATTTTGGCCTTCCTTCAAGGGCTTTCCAAATGATGACAGCCCTACATCTTGTTGCCGAATGGTGTAAAAGGCTCGCTGAAGGCACACAATGCACGTAGCTCTAGACTGTGCTGCATTGCGAGGCTTCACTATATGCAGGGATTGGTTCAATTCATTTCTAGAACGTGCGCTTCAGATCCCATGCTATGATATGCAACATTAGTTCATGTTCTAGCTCACATGTAAGCCCGTAACATCAAGCGCATGAACCAGGCAAATCAATTTTCTACAATAAGCTCATCTTGAATTTTAAGAGGTTCAGGAAAAAATGCTCTCAGGTTACCAGACAATCATTTGGGATGATTGAGCTCCGCATTCCTGTGCATTTCTGATTTACTAGAGCTGTTTGGGTGTGTGTAGGTGTGAATATGAGAGTCGTCTGGCACATAATGTGCCTCAGACCTGGATAGTCTAATCACAGTGGGCAACATAATTACCCAATCACAATACACTCAGACTACACAGCTGTGAACAGCAGTAACCATATGGGCCAAGGCCATCCATCTTCAAGATTAGACAGGTGTGGTGATCTCTGTGAAACAAATAGCCGGCAATGAAAAGCAGCCAACTCCTACATGGCATCCGATGCTTTTATAGTTGCTTTTGGTTTTTTGCTTTGCACTGTGAAGATATTGGCGCACAAGTTAGAGTGTGTTGGATACGAAGACTGTTGCATAGCAGATCATCTGAGGGGAAAGCTTATACGGCGTATAAGGGAGCCCTGTGGGACGATTCAAAATCCCCCATAGTCAGGAGGAATAAGGCTGGCTAAATTTCTCAGCAGTGGTGCTGTAAAAGATTTTCTAGCGCTTTTCAGCAGTGCTTTACATTTTTTGGCAGTGGCTTTAAATGAACACCTAAGTAAGTGTCGAATTTCCTTCTTCCTTGCATTAAGGATGAAATAAAACCTACACCCAGAAAAGACTTTATGAGGCAGAATTGGTAAAAGCTCCGAAGGCCATTTAATATTTCTGCTCATGTTGCAGATGTGGCCAAACAGTAAATGAGACCATGAACTGCCAGTTTGTTTAATTTCATAACTTTAACAAAAATAAAAAAAGATATTAAAAACATAATATTTGAATAAATCTTCCTCAAAACAGATATTTAATTTCAAAGAACATGCTTTCCTGTTAGCTCTCTCTCTCTCTGCTTTGCATTGCCATGTGCATTTAGCCCTCTCTCATCAACAGGGGTCATGCTTTGCGATTTGATCCAAAATGGCCAAAAATGACCCTTATGGTCGGTCATCAGATTCCTGATTTGATTTAAGTGTGTAGGGCAATGGACACATCTATAAGTTGCCCTCAATAATTTGAGGTTGATATCAGTAATTTAGAGAGAGACATATCAACAATACCTTGTCACTCTCAAAGGTCCTTTTGTGTTCATCCCTGGCATATAAAGGCATTCATGTGCTTATTATATTATAAGTATATATAAATATTTCAAGCGTGTGCTTGAGGTCCAGCTAAACCGCTGTGGTGCTCATGTTAAACCATGGATGGCGCTATGGATAAAATCTGCCTGTATTCAACAACTGGTGGCAGGTGAAGAGTCTTAAAAGGAAGTGCATTCCTAATAAATCCCTAATTACAAAGAATGCATCTTATTGGTCTATCAGATATTTTGCAGTAATGACCCCCGCCATGTTTTTATTCACACATGCACATGCAGGTAAAAACAGACATGCTTTCAACCTCTACCTTACTGCTCTTCCTGTTTGGTGAGTGCCACCCACTGTTATAGAAACGAGGGTTTGCACAACTGGCTGAAGGGCCTGCATCTATCTTCGCCTTTTACTCTAATCATTCATCTTTCAATGCTAGGTGTGGTGACCTTCCATTCACCTTCGGGTGGCACCTAGGGTTACCAGTCAGGTTCTAGAATCAAAAATCTGTATTGTCACCATGTGTTACCATAGTGAAATGTTTTTTTGATTTTTGTTTTTTTTTTATTAGACAGGGTACACACAGATAACATAACATGCAGACACAACAAGACAAAAATGTTTCCAAACACATATGAAATAACCAGTTGATTGCACTGAGGTGGCCAACTGATAGACTAATTATTGGAGTAAGATTGACTTGCACAACCACAGCATGGGGCGCACACGAGCCTGTGCACATATGAGTAATAATGCCAGAACTTCAGTGTTTCAGTGCAATCAGGATGAATTACAGGCAGACTGCACTCAGGACAGGATGTGTTTAGATTTGTCCTTGGTTACTGGTTGCAGGTTACCAAAGTACTTTTCTAAGACAACATTTTCAAGACCTCCTGCTCCTTTCTGGACATATCCTCACTTCTCACTTTATGAACTTAAATTTAAATTTGAAGACTTTATCTTGAGTGCATATTCAGTTCCAGTCCAGACATAATGTTTTTAATCTTCCAGCAGCTTTGGGTGGCCCTTTCAGCTGCCTTCCACTCGTCTCTCTTTATTTATTTTTATTTTTTTATTTTTTACATTTTAATACTTGATTTCAGAAAAAGAAATTAATATAAGTCTTGTCAACTAAATGGCTGAACTATGCTGCTAAGAATTTGTAAAAATGTTATATTCCCTTTAGCCTTTAATTCTATTGTCCCTTTTTATTTGTTTTATAATATTATTACATATTATGTAAGGCATTGCTTAATACAACCATTACCACAGTTTTAGATGTGAGTTAAATAACATTATTTCCACACGCCCTACTGTTTGGTATAGAATACTACTCATTTTTATGTAATTATTGCATAGTTTTCCCTGTCCTTCAAGGAAAATGCAAAACAACCAAAAAGGTAAAAAGGGATCTATTTAATAACCAAATCTGCTGCTGATCAAACCTGTTCAATTGCTTCAAAAATATGAATAAGGTTCAGCACTGTCAACGGTGGATTTCACGCTAATATGACCGGGGAGGCGGATGCTCAGTTATCCTCCATATATATACAATTACTGTTAGCCTTCAGCTACAAATACAGTACTTAAAAAAAATGAAAGAACAACACGAGACATTAATATGTTTGTAATGTTCCCAGAAGGCTAAAGTTGAGGCAGTGTAATTACCATGGGATGTAGGTTGCTATGTTATTGCACTCTCTCACTGACTACAAAATAGCTCAGATGATGCTGAGGGGCAAAATGTTACTTCTCCACAGTAGGCCTTGGAAAACAAAAGAGGAAAACTATTTCCCTTGTCCACTTCTTCTGTTCACAAAAAGCAGCCTCAGTGGCAGAGTGAATTCAAACAAATTGTAGTTTGAATTCCCGCAGGAAAGGTAAAAAAAAAAAAGGCATGATCCTCAATGGCAGTCCAAAGACATCACTAATGGTTGCAGCTTTGTATGCTTTTAGCTGCCTGGAAGTCCAGTGTTTGGTTTAAAGAAAACTGGATGTTCGAATATGAGAGAACAAATCACAAAACTACTTATCTTTGACGAAAATTTGTTGTAGATAAAGACTTGCTTGCATAAGGTCTCCTCCATTGCTCAGTTCACTGTCCAAGCCAAGGTACGCACAATATCCCAGAGGAAGAGCAACAATTATTGCCACTGTATGCATATTTCATATCGCGTCTCGCTAGAAATGTCATCAAAATGCATATAACTGCAGATGTTTCCTTAAATGTTGAACGTTTTTGTTGTACTGGGAATGTCGGCTCAGGTCGGTGACGTAGAACTTGCAGTATCCATAGCAACCACCTTAACAACGGTAAAAAACATTCTCACTTTTTTTGTGAGAACACACGTAAATCTTCAGCGAAACTAATAAAGAAAAGATCGTCTACATTCAGCGAACAAAGATTCTGAAAATATTATGCAAACTTCTCGCAGGAAATGTTATCAAAATACACATAAGTGCAGATACTTTCTGTTGGGTTATCCCACACACATTAAGTATGGTGAATGTCAGCCATTTTGTTTTTTGTTTTTTCTGGAGATGAAGCTTGATAGTCACGTGACCGAGTTGTAAGCTAATGTAATTGAATAGGCCAAATTAAACGTAAGATTGAGACATGCTGAAGAGCCAATCTGTGACAATACTACGTTTCCCCCTGTGGACAAATGTGGCTATTGCACGTTGTCCAGTGAGACTGGGTTGGTTCTGATGCAAAAAATGTGCATTCTTACTGCTCTCTGACTAAAGTTATGCTGTGAAACCTTATAATCCATGTCTTTAATTTCTAAGCATTTGGCAAATGTTGGAACTTGAATCGGGTCATTCAAGTCCCCTTCTGGCCTGTAACAGGGAGGGTGTAGACGAGAACTAGTATTTGTGTTCTTGTTCTTTAGATTTGTTTTACATATGTTGCCTGTCTGTGTTTCAAACTAAAATGAACGCATGATCATGTTACCAGTTCTAGTTGAAGTTTGGCATAGTCTTAAATGAAGTGTAAATATCTTTGATGGACCCTTACATTTTTAGGCTTCAATTTTAGTTTTATTTATAGAATTTATAGAATGAGAATGATTATTTAGGAACATTAATATAGTTTAACATAGTACATCTACTGCTACACCAGTGTCACCCTTTTATGGATACAAAAATGATCCTTTAATTGCTGACCTGAAGGAGTATTTTCATACCGATCGCCATGCTTTCGTTTTACAACTCTAAGACTTTTAATTGCCAAGTGCCTTATAAAAGCGTGTGACTGAGATGATAGTCTGCCAAAATTGATTTGATGAGAGAATGGTGGTGACAGACAGGTAGGAGGATTTTGATTCCAACTCAGATTGAAAGAAAAGAGTCATGAATAGTGGAAATATTAAAGCAAAGACCTTGTTTGACCGGCTCACGGAAACCCATCTTGAGATGTCGACAAATAGCAAGTGGTTGTGCCTAAAACTCATAAGAAAGCTTCTTCCAGGAGGATTTCTCATGGTTAAAAAAAAAAATCAACTCTTTAGACTATGATTTGGCACCCTTTTAAAGAAAAAGCCATTGAAAGCCTCTGGAGGGGTGGTTAATGCGTCAGATCCTCAGTAAAACCGCCGCAGTAACACTTCTCTAAGTTGAAAAGGAGCAGGAGCAAGGCTTTGCAAAAACTAAGAAATGCTGCAGAGATGCACACCCTAAGAGTTAGCTCTGTTTCTCACCTGCAGGGTTAGGTACAAACAAAGGTTTCCTAAGAGGCACTGCAGAGTCTTGAGGAAAAGCACAAGAACAGCTGCACGTTTGAAAAGAATGTTGCTGTTGATGACCGAAAATAAATAGAACAGAACTTGATAGCAAGCATGTGTAGGGCCGATTGAACCTGCTGCTAATGCAACAACCCTGAATCTCTTGGCCTGCATGCTGCTGAGTGCATTTTCTCATAACACACTGTTGACTCTGCAGCAATAAGCCCAATAAAGAGTGCGAAAAAGTCCTCTTGTCACTGCCGCCGTGGTGCAATCTTGAATCTTTTATGAGCAATGCCACCGCCGTCAATATCAGATAAAAATCACAGGCATGTTTGTAATTTCCCAAGAAAGCCACTTGTGTTCTTCAGACACACTGCAGTGATGTGAAAGTCATATAAAATGACACATTTAGACATCCTCTGCCAAATCAGCTCGATTCATCTCTGACAATCACTACAACCACTGGCGAGGTTAGAAGAGCGCCATCCAAAGCTGACACTCGAGCATCAAGATTAAAACCTTTTCGATTCACGCAAGAAATTCACTAAACTTCCTTCTGCAAACGAGCCTCAACAGCAGCACATTAAAGCAGTAAACCCTCGTCTAAGTGGTTTATTAGAGGCACAGCGGGGAGACAGAACATTGGACATAATTGCAGCAGATACCAGAGCGGCTTTATGTAGGAGGGGAATGATTCACATGCACAACCAATAGCAGTGTTTTTAATGATTCTTATGCACTGCAAAACGCTACAAGCACTGACACCGTTTCTGTAGTAACAGGGATGTCAGTTGCATAACTAGTGCAATCCTAAACGAACTGCTTGTCATTTGAGAAAGTTGCGCAAGATTTGGGATTCTGTTTGGTTGGTTTCCCGGTTGTCAGTCGGTTTTACCTCATACTTTGGACCTTTTTAGCTACACTTATGTGCATATTCTAATTCAGATGATCAATTATGCATTTTCTGTGTACATCCTGTACCTTTTTTTGTTTGTTTCTTGACAGACTCTTACCACATCAAACCCTGCGGATGTTTTCTTGTTTATTTTTTTAATCACATGATATGTAAGTTTTTGCTATTTCAGCAACATTTCAATACTCTAATAGTGTTAGCTAGAGTCACATTTATTAAAAGGTTGCAAATGTTCATTAATCAAGTGTTCTCTTGATTTATTCTTTGTCTTTTCTGATTTTGTCTGTTCTAGTTTTAATTATTTTAAACTTAATTATTCAGAGTTGAGGTGGACCATTGGTAAACTTCCACTTGTGCCTAAGGCAGCGGTGTCCAAACTTGAGGGCTATATTGCATAAAGTTTACAAACTAGGGGTCAAAAGGAATTTGCCTTTTCTCAAATACAGTTGTGGAAATAAAATAATCTTTTATTTCTTTCTTTGACCTAAATTTGAGAGATATTAGTGAAATTAACAAGATAGTCAGATTATTTTTA